>NW_026691210.1:0-281055 GCF_020826845.1 Diceros bicornis minor | reverse complement strand
TTGTTGTTCTTCCATTAATTCAGCCAATATTTATGGAGCGCCTGCTACATACTAATCAGTAGGATGCCTGTTGAGACAGTAAACCCATGGTGAATAAAACAGACACAGCCCTGCCTCACGGCGCGTATGTTCCCCACTAGCTCTCTGTCTACCAGACTCTGCTGAATCCCTTCTCTCCCAGGTCGGCTCATGCTCTCTGCTCAGCGCCTCGTGTTCTGGAGCCCGGTGGAAGGGCTCACAGTTGTGCCAGACAGCCAGGAGCCAGCCTTGACCACTCCCTCGCCTTCCTTTTCCACAGCAATTCACCAATCCTGGCCATTTCCCTTCCTGCCGGAGCTGCCAAGCCCTCCCACTACTCTCCCCCTCTGCTGCCACGACCCTGGCACAAGCCCTCATCATCTCTCGCCTTGACTTCTTCAGAAGCCTCCTAACTTCCTGCTCCGTCTTCCCTTAGTCCGCTCT
Organism: Diceros bicornis minor; assembly: GCF_020826845.1. Taxonomy (NCBI): domain Eukaryota; kingdom Metazoa; phylum Chordata; class Mammalia; order Perissodactyla; family Rhinocerotidae; genus Diceros; species Diceros bicornis. The sequence continues at coordinate 280,593 of NW_026691210.1, read as the reverse complement.
CCACTCAGCAACCAGGAAATTTTTTTAAAAAATAAAAAATCCTGTTTTTCATTTTTTGTTTTTTTGGTGAGGAAGACTGGCCCTGAGCTAACATCTGCTGCCAATCTTCCTCTTTTTTCTTGAGGAAGATTGTTGCTGAGCTAACATTTGTGGTAATCTGCCTCTATTTTTTGTATATGGAATGCTGCCACGGCATGGCTTGATGAGTAGTGCGTGGGTCCACACCCGAGATCTGACCCCATGAACCCTGGGCCACTGAAGTGGAGGCGCGAACTTAACCACTAAGCCACCGGGCCAGCCCCCAAAACCTGTTTTTGTGTCATTCTTCGGCTTAAAACCCTGTAAAGACAGTCCAGCATGGTGGTGCAAGGCCTCACCTCTGGATCCAGCCCACGTGGGTGTGTGGCTCACCAGCTGGGTGACCTGGGGCACGATTATATAGCAGCTCTGTATCTGTTTCCCCACCTGCAGAAGGAGGATGATATAATATCCACTGAACAGGGTAGCTTTGAGGATTAAATGAGTTAGCATATGTGAAGTGCTCAGAACAGTGCATCGTCCTTATCATCATCATCGTCGTTAGGATAAAGACCAAACCCCTGACCCCAATCTTCCAGTCTTGGCTGTCAACACTCGCCCTGCTGCTCTGTGTTCCAGAACCCAGTCCCTCTCTGCAAGGTCCTCACCACACTTGCCCTTGCCCGAGCTCATCTCGCCATTGCCATGACTGCCAGCTTTGCCTTTAACTCAACTCGTCCCTCAGAGCTCCTTCAAGACCATGTCTGCAGTGAAGCCTTCCCTCACCCCAGTCTAGATCAAGTCTTGTTATGTTCCTTCAGAGCATGTGTCCCATTGAACTCAATTAGGATGCGTATATAACAGTCATGCCCCGTCTACACTGTGGGCTCCATGAGCATTCCCAGTGCCATGTACAGTGCCTGTAACATGCTAGGTGCTCCATATATATAAAACCTTTGTAGTAAATAGGGCTTATCTAAGACCCATCTGAGAGAACACTTGTTGTAAGCCATGTCTCATTCAGCAAAATTCCAGTATGAATTAGAAGGTTTGGCTGTATGCATGGATTTGATTAATGGTGGTATTTGACATCAACTCTTCACCCTGTTACTCCCATTTCCCAAAACTTCCAAGGGCCCTGCTTAGCCTCTACCAAGTGCTCGGCATGGCAGGAAAAGAACAAGGATAATATCAAGACTTTGGGGCCTTGCCAAAGTATTTCACCCTATAGAGTTGCTAGCTGTGAGCAATCTCCACTTCCCAAGGCCATTCCTAGAGATTCCAGTGAGTAAGTAGTTGTCACAAACACTTATTGAGCACTCACTGGATACAAGACATCATAGCAGCTGTTTCCTACATGCGACTAAACTGGAGAGGGGGTCAGCTTTTCAAAGGAGAGCCTGAAAACCATGGAGGTTCACCTCACTAGGATCGAGCGATTCTTCCTTTGTGGGCACCTGACACAGTGGCTCCAACATATTTTATTATGTGTTTTAAGTCTTATCTATTAGGGAAACATACTAAATTATTGGAGTGAAATGTCATATCTGGGATTTGCTTTAAACTATCCCAACAACAAAAATGGTAAGGAGAACAGATGAGACAAGAATGGCAAAATGTTGGTAACTAAAGCTGGGTGAGGGATGATGGATACATGGACAGAGAGTGGGTGAAGGGATTCATTAGACTAGATTCTATTTTGGATTGTGTGTGAAAATTTCCATAACAAAGTTTTTAAATAGCCTCAAAATAGCAAAATAGCTAAAATTGATAGAACTGTAGGAATTCATTGACAAATCCACCATTGTGGTGGGAACTTACAACATACTTCTTTCAATTACACGTGGATCTAACAATCAAAGCTTAATTTCATGGGCACAAAACTTAGCACCCAACAACTAGAGCATACAAAATCTTTAGAAACACACATGGATGGAACATTTATAGAAATTGATCATATACTAAGCCATAAAACAAGTATCAACAAAATTCAAAGAATCTGTACCATATAGACTATGTTCTTGGAACACAATGCAATTATGATATAAATCAATAATAAAAAGACAAATAAAACTGTCTAAATATTTGAAAGTTTGAAATGCATTCTAAGTAACCCATAGGTCCAAGAAGAACTGTCTGATAATGAATCAAAACTTGTGAAATGCCGTGAAAACAGTACTTGGAGATATATTTATAGCTTTAGCTTTATTTTATTTATTTATTTTGTGTGTGTGTGTGTGTGTGTGTGTGTGTGTGTGTGAGGAAGATCAGCCCTGAGCTAACATCCATGCTAATCCTCCTCTTTTTGCTGAGGAAGACTGGCTCTGAGCTAACATCTATTGCCAATCCTCCTCCTTTTTTTTTCCCCCAAAGCCCCAGTAGATAGTTGTATGTCATAGTTGCACATCCTTCTAGTTGCTATATGTGGGACGTGGCCTCAGCATGGCCAGAGAAGCGGTGTGTCAGTGCGTGACCGGGATCCAAACCCGGGCCGCCAGTAGCAGAGCGCGCGCACTTAACCACTAAGCCACGGGGCCGGCACAATAGCTTTAGCTTTAAATGCTTATTTTTACCTGAAAATTAGTGAGAAAAGTACACATCTTCAGACATTGGAAAAATAACAGCAGAAAAACTTTTTAAAAAATGAAGGAAACAGATAAAGAAAAAGAACAGAATTTTATGAACATGAAAACCAAAAATACGTTCAAGAAGACTTATGACGTCAAAATTAATTCTTGGAAAAGGTTGATGAATTTGACAAAATATCTGGCATGATATATGAAGAAAAAATAGAAAGGACAAATCGATGGTATTAAGAATGAAAATGGGACGTAACTTCAGATAGAGTTTTTTTGTTGTTGTTGAGGAAGACTTGCCCTGAATTAGTATATGTTGTCAATCTTCCTCTACTTTGTATGTGAGCTGCCGTCACAGCGTGGCCACTGATAGACAAGTGGTGTGGGTCTGTGCCCAGGAACTGAACCCGGGCTGCCGAAGCAGAGCGCACCGAACTTAACCACTAGGCCACTGGGGCTAGCCCCAGATAGAGGTTTTTAAAAGTTAAGAGAGCAAGAATACTATGAACAATTGTATGATGTTAGATTTGAAAACTTAGAAATATAATCATTAGTAGAAAATCTTCCTACAAAAAAAATATCCAGCCAAATGGTTGCCGTGGTAAGTGCCATCAACTCTCAAGTAACTTATCCCTCCACTCTTATACAAACAGTTCTAGAAATTTTTTTTAAAAACAAGAGGAAACACTTCTCCCCCACCCCCACCATGAGGCTAATACATTGATACCCAAACAAGACAAGGATCAAATCAAAAAGGAAAATTCCAGGCCACCTCACTTAAGAAATGCCTGGCACATTTGCATTTCATTTTTCTTTCTCCTTCCCTCTAGAAATTGGTATTTCAATAGACAAATATCATATTAGCCAACATTTAATCACTTAAGTGCAAATTTCCTTTTTTGAGTTAACTCAGAAAAACTTGGGCAGACCAGTCTAATGCTTAGAATTGCTCTCAAGGTCCCATTTATTTCACCTACTTAAAGAAATTATTCTTGGTTCGACATTTTTCACACTGTTCTTAGTTTCAAGCAAAAAGAGAAACAAGTTAAATTAACTAAGTTTTTGTGTGTGTGTGTGTGTGTGTGAGGAAGATCAGCCCTGAGCTAACATCCAATGCCAATCCTCCTCTTTTTTGCTGAGGAAGATCAGCCCTGGGCTAACACCCGTGCCCATCTTCCTCTACTTTATATGGGACACCGCCACAGCATGGTTTGACACGCGGTGAGTTGGTGCGTGCCTGGGATCCGAACCTGCGAACCCCGGGCCGCCGAAGCTGAGGGCGTGAACTTGACTGCTACGCCACCGGGCCAGCCCCTAAATTAACCTAAGGTTTTATGGAGATAGAAACAAGTTACCAATTTTGGTTGTCAATTATCCTCTTCAATCCTGCCTGGGCTGTCAGGATGGGCTAGGATCCCTTCCGGGAGGGGGAGTGGCTTGGAGGGGCCTGGGCTCAACCCAAGTTGAGTGCCTCTGAATTAAGTAAAAAGGGCATAGCTGCTTTGAAAGCCCAAATACCAACTCCCAGAACAGTTCCCTACGATTAGGAAGTGCCAGGCCCATAAGTCTCCATAAATATTTGTTGAATAAATGCAATACAAGGCAGATTTATTTCTTATTTATTCTCTCCTCTGGGGAAAATGGAGTCACAGGTAAAGTTTATATTTCTGTAAAATAATTAGATAATATACATTTCTAGGGAAAAATGCTGAGCTACATTATATAATAAGATACCTTGATAAACTCATAACTTAATAAAAGCCAAAAAAGAGAGGGAGAAGGGAAATTTAAGCCTGCTAAATGATAATGCTTCTTATTATTTTCTAGGTATAATCTAGGAATCCATTTTCTATTACATCAGAAACAAAAGCCACAGGATAGTAAGCATTCTTGCTTTAAAGACCAGTGTCCAATAACATCAAATTAAACAGCTATACATTGACTACTCTAAATTAAATGAGTGTCAGCGTTGAGTTGCATAGGTAGAATTTTATATGAATGAAAAAGTCTCAAGGAGGTAGGTAAGCCCCCAGTACAAATGCTATGGATGACATTTATGAACTGACTCTCCATCCATAATATCAAGATAAGTGGGTGGGAATGAGCAGCTAGGATAAAATGTATATCTGGAATTCAATTTTGATGTGTCAATGCCAGCAGAGATATAACACAAAGTAATCAGTGAGCTAGAATATGTATGACTAGGAGAAAGGAAAAGAACATTTTCTCCTGAGTCTTGTTTCCTGTGATGAAATAATTGGCCCCTCATGAGTGAGTGTGCAGTACAGATTGGGTGTAGAGCTAATCATTGGAAACGAACTCGTTCTATTAGGTTGATGTCAATGAAAGTCATTACTGAGGGTCAAAATGATTGACTATGGGCAATTCTGTCTGGTTCAACATAATACATCCCTGAGCTATTGATCTGAATTTGATCCATGTGGCACTGTGTGTGGCTTATCTGAAAGTGGCATTTAGCTATCTTCATGTCTAGAAGACCATTGAGCTGTGGGCGAGGAGGCAGCAGCAGAAAGCAGCCGAAGAACCAGACAACACAGAGCAGGATGTGACTTAATGACCACAAAGACCTAGTTAGTAATGGCTAGAAAGACCAAACACACTGGTTCAAAAGCCAAGATGTACAAGATAATTAGAAGAGAAAGAAGCGAAAAGAGATAGAGAGAGTAGGGAAAAAGATGATTGTTTTTTTAATGAACGGGAAGGAAGGGGAGATGGAGGTGTGCCATGGAGGATGGAGAGCAGCAGACCCACTACAGGGATGAGAAAAAATAGCTGAGGTGGACGCGAGAGGCCAACTCCAACAACACTGGGGGCCAGGGCAAGTGGTCGACATATCCCCTTAGGGTCTCATAGGTGCTTATAGGTCTGTGGGGACATTGGGTGAATAGACAAGCTAAGCCTGTCCCTTCAGTGGCCTCTGGGGGCAGGATGTGTTTCACAATGCCCCATTGTAACAACTAGGGGCTAAAATGAGGCTGAGATGACCCAGACCTGGCAGAGGGCAGAGCTCTAGGTGGCCAGGCATAGCTTCCACTCCCACTTCGGGGAAAGCAAAGGGCAGAAGCAGAAGAACGCTGCCAACCCTACAGGAGAAAATGGACCTCTCTCCAGTCCTTGAAAATGATGAGAACAGGAACACATCTCTCAATACATCATCTACTCAATCATATTATGTATCACAAAGAAAAATATCAAGTCGTCTTTAGATTGAGTCTACCAAAGGCATAGATCCCTGCCTCCCCATGACAGCGGATGGGACTAGATCCTGACAGGGAGTCTCCTAAGGGGATCAGAAACACGGTTCTCTCTCTATGGTGCAGCCCATGGGTGCTGCCCACCTGGGGTGTCCGAAGCCAAATCACCATCATCCCCAACAATCAGCACTGCACCTTCAGTCACCAGAGCCAGATAACTGAATCACCCGAGATATCTCCTCCTTTCCCACCCAGTGCCAGGCTTGTAAATTCCACCTTCTAAATGTTCTCCATACCACTATCCCTTGCGTTCCATCAAGACTTTTTGCCTGGACAACTCTAACAGCCTCCTAACTCACCTCATTGCCTCTGTTCTGCCCTCCTATTCCCCAGGAACCTTCCTTCTAAAACTCATTTAATCCAGCCACTCTCTGCCCAAAGTCCTTAAATGGCTCCCATTGCATTCAGGACAAAGCCCAAACTCCTTATCATGGTCCAGGTCCCCCATGGGTCCTCTGCCGACTTGACTACACTCATCCCTTGCCATGCTGAAGCAGACCCTGTGTCCACCCGTGCTGAATTATTACTGATTTCTCAACACACCACTCTCACATGAGCTGTGTTTGTACATACTGTTCTCCCACTTGGAATTTCTCCTCCCCTTATCCACTCAGGGAACTCTTCATTCCTGGTTTCTCAACACAGGCATCACCTCCTCTATGAAGTCTTTCTAGATTCACGTACCCTGGACTTACCTCCACTATAGACTCAATCACATAGCCTGGCTCCGTTTACACGAGTCTCCCCCACCAGACTGTGAATCCCTAGTGGGCTGGAACTGATTCTTACTCGATTTTGAATTTCTAGTACCTCATATTGTCTGGGACAAATGGGTATTTAATGTTTATTAAGATTAAAATGAAATTAAAGTGCTCAATTCTGCCCCAATGTTCAATTGAAAAATCAAGATCTATCTATTATCCAGTGTCATTGGCCCAGCCGCCTGTGGATTCTGATGAGTGGCGTGGGCATTTCAGTGTGAGAGATGGCATTTGTGATGATGGTTGATGAGAAATGATCAGCAAACCGTGAAGCCAGGAAGCTTCATGTATACTGTGTGACTCAGCTCTGAGCCCAGAATCTCACTTGATGAAAGTGGTGAAGTCAGAGCGTCTGGTCCTGCTGACCAACATCTCAGCTGCTGGTGCCCGTAAATCAATCTCTTTTGAGTCTCAGCTTAAAGGACAGGTTGGCTAGACAACACTTAAATTAAACTCCGGTGGAAGGACATTTTTATTGCTCTAGATCTTTCACAATTGTTACTTACGAACGACCAGTCAAAGCATAGATAGACAAAGGCTATTTTCTGTCATCTTTGCATGCTGTCAGTGACAGGTCATCTCAGGACTACATGCTTCCCTCAGAACGCTGCCCTTTCCTGCAACAAGGCAACCACAGAGCTGCCCTGAGAGCTGAGCAGGTGATGGCAAGTCCCTCGCCACCCCCTTGCCCACCAGTGTCCCTCAGTGATTGCATCCACAAACCAGAGAGCTGGTCCTTCTATCGAACACGATTAGATAAAATTTCCCTGACACGTTTAAGTCATCACAAAGCACCACTGTTAATTTCATTAAAAGACACGTGGTGCCATTTTTGTGTCATTTGTGGCTGAAACCGTGCTAAAATTAAATGTGATGGAAAGTTTAGGAAAAACTGTGGCTTTGTGTGAGATTTCCAGAAGTGTCTGGTGATGGTGAAGAAGAAAGTGAAGGCTTACAGGGACTAGATATGCCTTGAGCCCTCTTTAGAAAAAGATGGAGTATTAATAATATGTTAAAGACCCTGCACCAGGGGTCAGGAAGACGGGGTCTAGTCCCTGCTCTGCCCACCAACTGTGCTGTATTGTATTAGCCACTTAATCCTGTTGGGCCTCAACTTCCTCATCCTGCAGTGTTGATCTCATATTCTGTTCGATGGCTTGTAAGCCTTTTCTTCAAATGCTCTAGTGTGGATCCATGAAAGGGGACAATAGCTCTCCCCGTGGCCCCAGTGTTGTCCTGGATCAGCTAGCACCCTTCCCTCTGAGCCGAAGCTACTCCTGGGGCTGAAAAGGGGCCAGGATTTTATTCTCTTAAGTCTTATTTACTCTCTACCATCAAGCAGCAAACCTCATGGGTTCAGAGGTTCATTCTGTGAGCAGGGTGTGCTGAATATTCTCTTTGGTCCCCTTCCCAGATCCACGTGCCTCCCTTCTCCATCTAGTTCTGTGTCTCAGAAGCCTGGCATCTATGAATTGCATCACACGGCCCCCTTGATCCCTGGGTTCCCTTCAGGTTTGGTCAATGGGAGGCATTGGCATGAGATTGGCAAGACAGAGGACATGAATACTGCTGTTCATGAATATATATGCATGAATATCACTATCTATTACAACTGTAGCTAGAGTCTAGAAGTTTTGGCCTTACTTGTCCTTAGAGATAGGGTATATCTTCAATGCGTTGTGTGATGCTACATGAAATCAGGGAAATAGAGCTGTTTCTTAATGGAGCTACGATACCTCAATCTCCAAACACCATTGTTCTTTGATGGGGCGCCTCCGTAGAGGCTGTACCCTATGCTGGGTGAAAGTGAATTCTCTGAAGTCAGACACGTCTGGGATAAAATATCACTCCTGTTACTTGCTGTGGAATTATGAGCAGATACTCAACCCCTCTAAGCTTCAATTATATCAAAATGGCAATAAGAATAGTAGCCACCTGAGATGGTTAGTTTTATGTGTCAACTTGACTGCCACGGGGTGCCCAGATTAAACATTATTTCTGGGTGTCTCTGTGAGGGTGTTTCTGGATGAGATTATTTAAATCGGTGGACTCAGTAAAGTAGATCACCCTCCCCAGTGTGGGTGGGCATCATTTCAACTGTTGAAGGCCCAAAGAGAACAAAAGTTGGAGGAAGAAGGAATTCGCCCCTTTTTTCTGCCTCACTGATTGAGCTGGCACATCTTATCTTCTCTGGACCTCAGTCTAGAACTTACACGGTTGGCCTTCCTGGTTCTTAACCTTCAGACTCAGAGTGGAACTATGCCACCAGCTTTCTTGGGTCTCCAGTTTGCAGAAGGCAGATTGTGGGACTTCTCAGTCTCCTTAATCGTGTGAGCCAATTCCTCGTAATAAATCTCTTTATATATTTATATATCCTATTGGTTCCTATTAGTTCTGTTTCTCTGGTGAACCTGACTATTACACCACCTCATAAAACTGTTGAGATTACTGAACAAAACACTACCATGAGGTGCTTATCACAGTGCCTGGCACACAGTATGTGCTCAATAAAATAGGTCTATTATTGTAATTATTGGTAATAAAACTACTGTTAATAATATATCCAGGGAGTATCTCAGTTAAGAACCAGAAAACTTATTGCGTGATTTCTTTGAGAGCAGAGACAGAAGTGCACATTTGGCTGTTTGTAATTCAGCAATAGTAAATTGCACCACCCATATTCATTGCCCTTCCCATCTCATCTTCTAGTTAGATTTCCTCATGACTTTCCTTTATTTTATCCCTCTTAGAGGATGAAAATGATCTGAAGAGTATTTTTGATTTGATGATTCTTTGCAAAATCCCTTATGTTCTCAGAAGGAGCAATGCCCTTTAAAATCTAATCAACAAATAAACAAGCCAGTGACCACAGGGAAGCCTGCACAGAATGGAAATGTGTGTCACTTGGAGGTCTCTTATGATTTCATATTTTAAAAAGACAGAGATGCAAAGGTTTATTTTTATTTTTAAGGGGTATTTATTTATTTATTTATTGCTACCAACACCTTTTAAAGATGCATCAAAAATATAAAGATTTACAAACTATGTATTCAGTTCATTTTCATTTAGACAATGTTCAATTAGACAAAGCTTGTTGGTCTCAAATATTTTTGAAAACCCCATTAACTTGATCTTGATTTTTAATTGAACATTGAGGTAGAAGTGGGGCACTTGAAATTTATTTTAATCTTTAGAAACATGAAATATCTGTTATGTCCCAGACAATATTAGATATGGAAAATTCAAAATTGAGTAAGAATCAGTTCCTGCCTTAGGAGTTTATAGTCTAGCGGGAAAGACACATGTGTAAACAGATCCCAAGGATGTGATTAATTCTGGAAGTCTACCCTATCAGTATACTAGGATATTTTCACCAGGTTTAACCAAATCAGAAAAGGAGCCCACTAAGTTTCTAAGAGTCTTCAAGGCAGCATTTATGGTTTTATTGATGGCAGGTTGATGGTATTAGGTTAACTTTTTAGTCTGGGTGAGACCTATTGTTTGAGTTCCCCATCCCAAACGTGAGACTTGAGTGTTGTCCAGGTAGAAAGGAAGCATGGACATACCCTTACATGCCTCTGTGTTCCCTCAGCTTCCTGGAGTGGCCTCGAGCTCACTGTAATTATCTTAAAAGGTAGATATTAATAAAATGCTTATCCATTTGACTTTATGCCTACAGACTAATTTTCATTGGTGTTTGCGTAATCCCTTTTAGTATCTCTTATTCCTGGCTGGATGTCTGTTTGCAGGTAAAGTTCACAGAGTGTTAACGTTATTCAGTCAATCAACAGGGGCCCAACGAGGAAGAGGCAGCCTTGTTGGTAGAACAAGTGGTTACCTGCTTTGTGTGACCTGAGAGGCATTAACAGGAAGGTCCCTCTGCCACAAACAAGAGCCTCCTTTCCAACACATATTAAACTAGCAGCTGTTGCCCGAAATTCCACCACTAGAGACTCATTATTTTGATTTAGCAGGCATCCTCCTTTAAATGTCAATTCCAGGTTAAATCTGGTTGATAAACACACGGGGTTCATTAACTCTCCTCTCTACATGTTTGAAATTTTCCACGATAAACTTTTCTTTTTTCATGTTTACACTCTTTTTGACCTAGCAATTTCATTTCTGATCCTAAGGGTATAATCTGAAATTCAGAGATTTGTGCATGAAGATATGCGTTGCAGCATTATTCATAGCAAAAGCATCAAAACAACTAAGTGGCCAAGAATAGGGGAATGATTAAGTCAATTATAGTCCATGCCTGAGCTAGAACACTGTGCAACATTAAAAGTGATATTTAAGAAGGGTTTGTGTAATGATGTGTCACTTATATTCATAAGTGAAAAAGCAGGACCCCAAATAGTTTATATGATACAGTTCCAGCTGTGTAAAATGTTAAGGATTGAGGAAAACAGAGTTCTAGGAGACAACAGAAAGCCCTGGGTGTGACATGTGGAAAGTAATATGTATGCTGTTTCTGTGCTCGACTGCAACGAAAGATGTACCAGGACCAGGCACAGAGTGAATGAGGACATTTATACACACACACTGCCCTAGAGTTATTTTGTTTTGTCTTATTCTTCTTTTTTTTTTTTTTGTGAGGGAGACTGTCCCTGAGCTAACATCTGCTGCCAATCTTACTCTTTTTGCTTGAGGAAAACAGTCCCTGGGCTAACATCTGTGCCAACCTTCCTCTATTTTGTATGTGGGATACCGCCACGGTGTGGCTTGAGGAGCAGTGTGTCGGTCCACGCCTGGGATCTGAACCCGTGAACCGCAGGCCGCTGAAGCAGAGAGTGTGAACTTAACCATTGTGCAGCCAGGCTGCCCCTGCTCTGTCTTATCCCTAAATGGGAAGTGGAATAAGCCGCGTGGCAAGTGCGAGTGGGCCAGCCTGGTGACGGCTGCGTCAATTACAAGGAGACTGGATGGGGCGGGACTAATGAACTATCTGAATGGAAATGACCAATCCTGCAGAGAAATGGTTTCTGCTGTCACATTAGCAGTGAGCGGCTGGGTATTAATGTTGGCAGGGAGAGGGTCTCTGATAAACCAGTGAGTGTGGTTTGAGTTTGTGCCTTTCCAACTATGGTCTAAGATATGGAGAGAACCCAGCCAGTCACTAAAGAGACTTGGGCAGTAATTTAATGTAGTACACATATGACAAGAAAAATGTTTCAAAATGTTAGCAGTGATTCTCTCTCGGTGATGGATGTATGGATGATTTTCATTCTCTTGCCTAAGCTCTTGTGTGTTATATAAGTTTCTATAATGAGAAAACGTGGATATCAGTAATCTTGTGGGGAGGAAATATGTAAATGTCCTGGGGGAGTCAACCCATTAGTGAGCACTTACTATGGACCAGGCATTGTATTAAGTGCTCTACAGAATCCTCTCTGCAAACTCATGAGGTAGCCAGCATTATCATTCTCATTTTACACATGAAAGGAGCCAAAATTTAGAGATATTAAGTATTCAGCATTAGCTCACATTTCTAACAAAGCGGTAGAGACAAATCTTTCTGATTAGAACCTGTGCTGTTAGCCACGACTGAACGAACATGCTCTCTTTCTCGTGGTTCTGTAAGAGCATCACCATAAGATAGTGGTCCTTTCGATGGGTGAAAAAGTAGAAAGGGTAATTTGAGGGCGTTCAACTGACGTGTATTAAGTACCATAGGACACGGCCAAAATGAAGGTGGAGGGTTGAACACACATTACTTTTGCTGAAACCCCAGTAAAACCCCAGTAAAGGGAATTTTTTAAGCACAATAAGAACAGAGAGAATGGGGAAAGAGAAAACAACAACCAATTTTCACAAATCATAAAGCAAATGAACAAATATGTGAAACTTAGACCCTTAGCCGGCAGCCAGAAAAACCAAAACCAGCCCAATCTGCACCATGGATTTCTCAAACATTTCAGGAAGCAGCAGCAGCAGCATCCTCTTTGGAAGCGAGAGTGAAGATGCTGCAAAAATCAGGAGGCTGGACCACTACAGACCACCAGAAAGGCTACAGGTGAGAGACTGATGAGATCAAGGTTAGTAAGCACAGCAGCAACTGGAACTCTCACGCATTGCCGGGGGGAGTGTAAAATGGTACAACCTAGAACGGGACAACTTTGGAAAATAGTTTGGCCATAGTTATTAAAGCCAAATATACGCCTAATGTATAACCCAGCGATTCCTCTACTAAGTATAAACCCAAGTAAAATGAATGCATATGCCCCCCCAAAAAACATGTACAAGATTGTTCATATTCATAATAACCCAAAATTGGCAAGAGTAGAACACACAAACTGTACTATCTCCATACAGTGGCATGCTATATAGCAAAACACCCCAAAAACTACTGCTCCATGAAACAACATAAAAAATGTTACAGACATAATATTCAGCAAACAAAGCCAAACACAGAAAAATGCATACTGCATGATTCTATTTATGTAAGATTCAAAAACAGGCAAAATATATTTACAGTGATAGAAGCCAGAATAGCGGTTACCACTGAGAGGAGGGTGGCTGGGAAAGGACAATACACAGTCTTCTGGGGTGTAGGAAATGACCTATATTTTCATGTTGGTGGTGGTTACATGGATGAATATATATATATAATTTGGATAATCTATACATTTAAAATTGTTCACTTTGTGTATGTTATACCTTAATCTTCAAAAAAAAAAACAAGAGGATTGATTAAAAGTTTGAGAAGCAGTTACATTTCCAAATCTTTTCCCACTTTGCAACCAGGCAACTTCCATTCCCTAATGCTGGCAGGAAACTAGAGGTTGATCCTGTAGAGACTATAAAATAGAGGGAATCTGGACTGGGACATACTGGCCACAATTTTGGGCAGGGAAGCTGTGCTGAAAACAGGGGTATAGAAGACCATCTCTGAAAATAACCCCAAGACAACTGCACTCCTCCCTATACGGGCATGCTGCTGCTCCCATCAAGAGGTCGAGTCATGTTGACTCCATTGAATCTGCACTGGGCCTATCTTCAACCTATAGGATGCAGATAGTGACATCCTGGGACTTCCAAGCACTGGCATTGAGAAGCCCTGTCAGCCTTCACTATCTCCTTCTGAGAACTTCTTGCCATGCTGTGAGGAAGCCCAAGTAGCCACATGGAGAGGCCGACATGGAACAGAGACAGGCCCTTTGCCCAACAGCCCAGCTGAGCTCCCAGCATCCAATCGCCAGCCCTGTGAGTGAGCCATCATGGAACTGGATCCTCCAGCTGGGTGGGCCTCCCCAGCTGATGTCGTATAGAACAAACACAAGCTGTCTTTCTAAGCCTAGCTCAAACTGCAACATTGTGAGTAAATATATGATTGTTATTTTAAGCCACTAAGTTTTGCAGCACAACAATAGATAGCCCAAACAAAGGGGAAGAGACTATGAATACTAAATGCATAAGGACCCCTCCCATCCTTCCTCCTCCATTCTGCTTCCAGAATGCTGGCAGCCAGTCTTTCACCTTCTCGTAAGAAACGAAAGAGTCCTTCTCTACACAATTGGACTAGTTGTATCAGTTTTCTAATTGTGGCAAAACAACCCATCTCAGAACTTATTAGCTTAAAACATCAACATATCATGATTCTGTCTGTACGTTGGGCTGAGGTGGGCATTTCTTCCTCCGTATGTTCTTCCTTAGTGTTACTCACGTGGCTGCCTTCAGTTGAGAGCTGGGCTGGGGCTGGAACATTAAGATCCCCTTGCTCACATGTTTGGCAGTTGGTGCTGGCTGTTTACAGGGGGCACCTCAGTTCTTCTCACACAGCCTCTCATCCTCTACGGCACACCGTCTCTCCAGCAGCAAAGCCCAGACTTCCTTATGCAAAGACTGGCTTTCAAGAGGCTGACAACAGAAGGTGCAACTCCTCTTAAGCCTGGACAAGAAGACGTACAGTGTAACTCCAAAACCAGTCTGGATTCAAGTTAAGGAGAAATGGATTGCACTCCTTGATGGCAGCAGTGGCGCAGTCACGTTACGGCAGGCTGCCCTTTGGACACCAATCTAAGAGGAAAGAGCTAACGATATTGACATGGGAGTTCCTCAAGAAGTAGCTCAGCCATATGATGGACAACAGAGGCCCCTTCCTCTGGGGCCTGTTGTTCCAAGTGCAGGAAGAAAGGGCAAACCCCAATGTGCAAGCACTTTTCAAATCTCTGTTCACATCCTGTTGGCTGCTGTTTCATTGGCCAAAGCCAGCCACTTGGCCAAATTTAGAGTCAGCATGGAGGACTACATGTGAAAATGGGGGAATTCTTGCATCTGTTTGTGCAAATAATCTGTCACATGCAGAATTAGGCTGTGAGCACATGAAATGCTCAGAATTTCAGGGACTTCTCTTGGAGTTAAGCATTTCAATTTAATATTCAGACCATTTTCACTTTAGCCCAGCTGACAATTATAGGCATAAACCCTCTTTCATTTGTCATTCAAAAGAAACATTTTGAGTATAACATAAAGCAAATATTTTGTGTCTCACATGGAGAAGCTGACTGCCAGCCCACCTAGACAACCAGATCTAGGTGATTAGTTGAATATTTTATTGCATTAGCTCTAATTTACTTATAAAAATAAATGGGAAAATGAAAAAGGAAGATGTTAATGTTAGGGATAATAAGGCCACATTTCATAAATGTAATAAAACCAAGACAAGGAGTAAATCACTAAGTGTGTATTTTGACTTGTCAAGCTAGGGGATATTTGCCATATTTGTGCTGGATCGGAAAACGTTCTTCTAATACAAAGGAGAAGAAAATTTCACGACACCATGGAAATGGGAATTTTGCCAGCCATGTAGATGAGTGTTATTATGTTGGATGACCTTATCTCAAAGACCAGGAATATGGTACATCATTTTCCCAAGGTGGTAAAATGAGAAGTGATACCGTGAGAGGGACTGGGTTATACATAGATACAGTGACTCTCTTCCACATCCTGGCCTTCAACTCTCTCACTAAGAAGTTCACCATATTAAAGGAGCCTCCACATAGTTGGACCCATTTTCTTGGTGTAGATGGAAGTTGACACCACTCTTCATTATGGGTTTTCCCCGTTGGACACCATCACCATTTCCAAGTTCGTTTTCTGAGGCACCTTAGTAGGGTCCACCCTAGTAATGTACTATTTAAATTACTTGAATGAAAAGAGAACTAACAGACCCTGCATTATGAAAACTCCCCACCCAACACTCCCAGCCCTCTCTGCCACCCACAAGACTCCTTGAAGAACTGGACCTCAAGATGAGAAGCGACATATTTCCTCTTTTGTTAGCTCTGAGAAGCTTCCAGACTGGATGAGAAGCCAGAACTTTTCATCTTGTGGGTAAGTAAGAAGTGGTTTAGCGTCTTGCCACAGAAAATAGATAATGTTTCACTTGCGATCTTGGGTCTAGAAAAATGTTCTGCCTTTGGAAAAATTTTCAAGGAGACCTCGTTACATGTCCTGTTGCTTTATTTATTGAAAGTTGTTATAGGGGCATCTATCTTACCTTCACTTTCGCACCTCTGCTTGGGCAAGGAATGTGTGTTTTAAGTGGTAGTATGGAACTCACTGAAATGCTTTAGCATGCTCAAAAGAGATGGTGAATTGTGTATTAAGGGGCTTAAGGTGAATTAAAATAAGAAAGTTTTAAGAAACAGAGTCTGAAGCCAATGTGATGTATAAGCAATTTGTCATTAAAAATGAATAAAACAAAATCTAAAAAGATGAGTGAGTTTACTGAAGTTGCATAGCGAATTAACAACCTTTTTTACAAGCCACACACCTCATCTCCAAAATAAACACATCAGGGCAGTTAAATGCCAGGCTCACAGTGAAAGAATTGTGTGTTTTATTCACAGTCAAAGTATCTACAGGTCAGTATTTTTCAACCAGCGGCTTATGACCAACTGGTGGGGGGCGGGGCCATGAAACCAACGTAGTAGGTAACAACCAGCATTTTAAAAGAAATGAAAAGGACTATAATTATAAAGTATCAGATGCTGCATGTGGTGAATATTGATTTCTGAAACTTGGCTCACTTCCCTCTATCTCGCTGATGTAAAATGTATTTTTCACAGTGGGTCATGGCCAGAAGTCCCTCAAATCAGCATTGCTAGACACTTGAAAAAAGCCAGACACAGAAAGGCAAATACTGTATGATCTCACTTGTATGTGGAAGTTACAGTAGTAACTCATAGAAGAAGAAACTCATAGAAGCAGAGAGTAGAATGGTGGCTGCCAGGGGCTGGGGGGAGGGGAAGATGGGAGGTGGTGGTCAAAGATGTTAAAAAACAAAATTCAACGAAGTAAATTTAAAGATCAAATTGGCTTTATTTGATGATTCATGCATCAGGCAGAATCCCATCTAGCAAACAGAAAGGAGCTCCAAAGAGCTTTACAAAAGGAAAGGTTTTTGAAGGCAGAGAGGGAGTGAGACAAGGAAGTCGTGAACAGAAAAAAAAGATTCTTTCGAGCAAGTTCACCTTCTTTTGAAGGACAAAAGGGGTCTATTAGGAGGATTATCTCACAGCGCTGATTGAGAAATTCCAGACTGATCAGTTAAGATTACTTTCCTGGGGGAGGTTGAAACTGCAATTAGATGAGGTATTAAGTCACATTTTGGTGACGTGGGCTTAGCTCAAGTGACTCCATCTTGGGCCTACTGTCTCTTTTTTAACCATTACCCCTTTTTGATCAGACTCTCATGTTAACTGAGAGATGTGATGAAAATTTAAGGCATTAGCACCACTCTCAGCTACTGCTCGCAGCTTTTGGGGATCCTTTGCGTGGTATCCATAGGTCATGACATTTTTTGTTTAATCACTGTGACATTCACAGGTCACATCTTCAGGTTCACAATCTCTAAGTCAGACATTCTCTTTGTTCCTTTTCTGATGTTCCACCCTTAGCGAGATCATTTGTTTGGTGGTCAGCAGCTGGCAACATGCATTTAAAGCTTGTGAGAGAACACAACACACCAGGAAGATTGTTATGATTATCATGAGCAGGATAATTCCCAATGTCTGGGGTGCATCTCAAAGCCAGGGTCCACAAGACTCAAACCAATCAAAATCAAACAAGTCAAAGACAGACCCAATTGAAGGAGTCACCTTTTTAAGCCAAATGTCTTGCTCAGTGATCTTATGTAACTGAGTTTCAACTTCCCCAGAAGCGTTAATCCAGGAGCAGCAGGTGGTGTTCGCCACAGCGCAGACACCTCCCTGCTCAGTTAAAAGATAATCAAGGGCTTTCCTATTATCAAGAACACTTTGGCCAGAGAGTCTAAGGATTTTTACTGGGCAGGTTGTTGCTTTAGCAGCAGATTCTACAATCTTTCCAAGAGTTAAGAGGAGGTTTCCAATCAAAGCTTCATTTATATTTACCTCTAACCAAGAAAGTAGGGTTCTGCCAAAGGAAGAGAATCCTGAATCATGAATGCCTCCTAGTAATTCCCGTTTGAATCTGTGGCTCAGGACTGGAAAGGTGACAGCCTTGGAGGCCGGTGAAATTTAAGTGTCTGTAGACCATACAGATGGTTTTATTCTGGTGATTTTTGCCTGTGTCCCTTTCTTTGCATAGATCCTGGATGCAAAGTTCCCTAAGTTTGGGGTTGTTAACCAGAGACAGGGAAAGGGACCAGGGGGTCTCTAGCATTATGGACAGATGTGTTTTTTGATGACAAATGAAGCAGTCTGAAAAGTGACCCCCCTTAGCAATGGCCTAGGAGATACAGATGATGGCATTATCTTTCTAGGCCCATGTCAGAATAAAGAAAGGAAGAGAAGAGGACAGGGTTTCACGTTTAGTTAAAGTATGAAGTCTTGATCTGGCCTCTTGGGAGGAAGCAAGTCTTCCTTGGTGTTGGCTACTTCTCTTCCTCGTCACTTTGCTTAGGACGTCTTCAGCATCTGTACAGGACCAGGTGTCAGGTGGAGGCTTTTTCATCTGTGAGAAGTGTACCCAAGCCTCAAGTCCCTGGAGTTTGACTGCCAGCTGGGTGGTGAGGAGGAGCTGGTACAGTCCCTTCCAAGGAGATCCAAGGGCAGTCTTTGTTCTGAGTGATTCCGACTCAGAGGGGTAGGAGAAAATTAGAAATGCTAGTTTGGAGATTCATAGCCAGATATTTTAGGAAACTGGAAGAACTGAGGATCCAGTCCAGTTTACAGATATATAGCAAAACCTCAAAGAGATAATAGGATTAGAATCTTATGTAGACAAATATGCAAGCATAATTTTTCTCTCTATTTTTACTCCCCTTTTATCAAAGATAATCACAGTAAAACTAATTGCTTTGTATTAAACTCATCCGGATTATTTTCATAAGTGCAGGAAGAATAGTGATTGACCGTATAAGCTCTTTTTAAGACTGTTTGCTGGAACTTTGTAAGCAAGATATCAGGCTGATTTCTCCAAGGGGCTTTATTGGCTCCATAAAGCCAACTTTAGTTTCTTAAAGGTTTCTGGGCATCTCCAAATCTATGTACATCTCCCTGAAATATGGCATTCTAGTCAAAGCCTTAGTAATATAACCAATGTGTTCAATTGTGTTCTGTTACAAGGATAACAGATTCTTACTGAACTTATGCAAATAACTATATTGCCCTAAAAAGAATACTCATGAGTTTCTGAATTGTGGAGAGATCAAGTAGGGAGAAAAAGTAAATGATTCATCTTTATTTAAAAGGGTGTACTTTACCAAATTGCTGGTATTCATAGACACCTTAGGAGAAAATGTTTCCTTAAATCTGGAAAAATAAAATATCAAGGAACTGGTAATATTTCAAAGAAAAAGTTATTAAAATTTTAATCATCCTCCTCAGTTTAGTCAGTCCCGTGTGATTAATTTTTGTTCTGTGAGAATCCAGTTTTCCATTATTTCTGGAAATTCTTATCCAGTTCAGTTTTATGATTTTAAAGTTATTAAAAACTTGAACTTGTCAAAAGCCCTTTCCATGAATCTCCTTGAAGATGAAGTACTTTTGTGGGAACACTTTTGCAAAACATCAGAGTAAAACAATAACTGTCTGTGAAAAGTCTTAAAGATGCTCTTTGTTAAAGATCTGATGGGAGTTCATTATAATGGAATTGACAAGGAAATTTGGTTATTTCTGTAACATGCAACATTTTAAGATAATAACTGGAATTATGACTGATAACATTATACCAGGATGTACTAGACATTAGGAATTTCATATAATTTCTGGAACACTTATAACATACCTGTACCTATACGAATACTCCATAAAGGAGGCTTTGTACTAATTCTTATTTGACAATGCTTCCCATATGATTTAACATATCAAATAAGCCTAATTAGTTTAACATCTCCCATTTTGCAAGGAGAGAAAACAAATCTTTTGAGATGTTCCAGGAACCCTCTGGAAAATCCCAAAGTTAATTTGAGGTCAAAAAGACTTCATTTAGAATTGATTTTTGGGAAGTTTGTCAAAAAAATAAGAACGGTTTTTGAACACTTGGTCAAATAGGATCATAGGACACTGTGTAACAATACCTAGTTATCTATTTAACCATAGTGACAACTAAAGACTTCACATGCAAGTATAGAATGTTACCCAATTGTCAAAAACCTTAACTCTTTTAATAAAGAAGGTTCAGTAGTAATCAAAGACCTGATAAAGATAGCACAGGAAATTATTTTGACAGGTCACAAATTCTTTGTTTTCTAAGCAGATTACTTAAGAGGTAAAGAAAAACCTTTCGAAATCTCTAATCAGGAGCAGACTAAAAGTCTAAGAAAACCTTGTCCTTTTATCAGATGAAAGAAAATTATGTTCTAGTTTTACATAAGTACATTGCTGATTTTAAAACTTAATTTTATGTCTCTTATAATAAATTCATTTGATTTTAGCCAACTTTACACAATGCAAGATTCTCTCTCTCCCTTTCTCTCTTCCCAATTTTCTATTTAATTAGTCCTTATTCTCTTCCTTCCCATCCTGAAATAACCAGCCTCACTTTAGGACAAAATTACTTTCTTTTCCCTCAGAAAATGCATCTCCATTCATAACTTCTCCTATCAAAAACAGATACCCTACTTTCCTAGCTTACAGACATGTTTCCCTTATTACTTCTAGTAGTTTAAATCACATATGTTAGAATTTTTTAACACTAAAAAACCTTAGTTTTTTAGTGAAAATAAAGAAGTAAACAATTATGAACTGTCTTTTATAATAGCATTCTGTGGCTTGGTAAATTTATAAATACTGTTGATAATTTTTGGAAACGTGCTTTCTTGTAGTAAATTTCTCAGTGTGGCACAACACATGTCTACTAATAGGCCCAAATATCTTGAATTCCTTTGTAAAGCAAAATGTGGATAAACCTATGTTCAGTAATTAATATTTCAGTATTTTATCTTATTTAGAAATGATCTAAATATTCAATGCATTTAACTTAACTCATCATTTAACGTAACTTAGCAAAACTGTAAAGTTTCAGGTTACCAAAAAGATTTGGGGAAGCTATTTTAAAAGTTCACATAAAACTTTTTATCCTACTTAGATCTATTTAATTTACTTGTTCTTAACAACCATGTTTAGACTACCTCAAAAACCTTCATGAGAAGAGTCATAAGACAGAACAACCAAACCGAATTGGCAGTCCAAAACAAATGGGACAAGAAACAAAGGAAATGCAAAAGAACCAGAAAATAAGTGACAAAACAGCAACATTAAGCCCTCATATATCAATAATTACCCTAAATGTAAATGGATTGAACTCTCCAATCAAAAGATACAGAGTGGCAGGATGGATTAAAAAGCAAGACCCAACAATATGCTGCCTTCAGGAAACACATCTTAGCACTAAAGACAAGCACAGGCTCAGAGTGAAAGGATGGAAGACAATACTCCAAGCTAATGGCAAACAAAAGAAAGCAGGTGTTGCCATACTCATATCAGACAAAGTAGACTTCAAGATAAAACAGGTTAAGAAAGACAAAGAAGGGAAATATATAATGATAAAAGGGACACTCCATCAAGAAGACATATCACTTATAAATATATATGCACCCAACATAGGAGCACCAATGTACATAAAGCAACTATTAACAAACCTAAAAGGAGACATCAACAACAACACAATAATAGTAGGGGATCTTAACACCCCACTTACAGCAATGGATAGATCATCCAGACAAAAAGTCAATAAAGAAATAGTAGACTTAAATGACAAACTGGAGAGATGGACCTAGTAGACATATACAGAGCACTCCATCCAAAAACAGCTGACTACACATTCTTCTCAAGCGCACATGGAACATTCTCTAGGACAGACCATATGTTGGGAAACAAAGCAAGCCTCAATAAATTTAAGAAGATTGAAATCATAACAAGCATCTTTTCAGACCACAAGGCTATGAAACTGGAAATGAACCATGAAAAAAAAACTGGGAAAGTGACAAAAATGTGGAGATTAAACAACATGCTACTGAACAACCAATGGATCATTGATTAAATTAAAGGAGAAATCAAAAACTATCTGGAAACAAACGAAAATGATAACATGCCATATCAAACCATATGGGATGCAGCAAAAGCGGTCCTGAGAGGGAAACTCATAGCGATACAAGCCCACCTTAACAAACAAGAAAAAGCCCAAATAGGCAACCTTAAATTACACCTAACAGAACTAGAAAAAGAAGAACAAACAAAGCCCAAAGCCAGCAAAAGGAGAGAAATAATAAAAATCAGAGCAGAAATGAATGAAATTGAGACCAAAAAAACAGTAGAAAGGATTAATGAAACAAAGAGTTGGTTCTTTGAGAAGATAAACAAAATCGACAAACCCTTAGCCAGGCTTACTAAGAAAAAAAGAGAAAAGGCTCAAGTAAATAAAATTAGAAATGAAAGAGGAGAAATTACAACGGATACCATGGAAATACAGAGGATTATAAGAGAATACTATGAGAAATTATATGCCAACAAATTGGACAATCTAGAAGAAATGGATAAATTCGTAGCCTTATACAACCTCCCAAAATTGAACCAAGAAGAAATGGAGAATCTGAATAGACCAATAACAAGTAAAGAGATTGAAATAGTAATCAAAAACCTCCCAAAAAATAAAAGTCCAGGACCAGATGGCTTCTCCAGTGAATTTTACCAAACATTCAAAGAAGATTTAATACCCATCCTTCTCAAACTATTCCAAAAAAAAAGAGGAAGATGGAACGCTTCCTAAATCATTCTACGAGGCCAACATGACCCTGATACCAAAACCAGACAAAGACAATACAAAGAAAGAAAATTACAGGCCAATATCGCTGATGAACATTGATGCAAAAATCCTCAACAAAATATTGGCAAACCAAATACAACAATACATTAAAAAGATCACACACCATGATCAAGTGGGATTTATACCAAGGACACAGGGATGGTTCAACATCCGCAAATCAATCAACGTGATACATCACATCAACAAAACAAAGAATAAAAACCACAAGATCATCTCAATAGACGCAGAGAAGGCATTTGACAAGGTACAACATCCATTTATGATAAAAACTCTCAATAAAATGGGAATAGAAGGAAAGTACCTCAACATAATAAAGGCCATATATGACAAACCCACAGCCAACATCATACTCAACAGGGAAAGACTGAAAGCCTTCCCTCTGAGAACAGGAATGAGGCAGGGCTGCCCACTCTCACCACTCCTGTTCAACATACTACTGGAGGTTTTGGCCAGAGCAATTAGGCAAGAAAAAGGAATAAAAGGAATCCAAATGGTAACAAAGAAGTGAAACTCTCACTATTTGCAGATGACATGATTGTATATATAGAAAACCCTAAAGAATCTGTTGGAAAACTGTTAGAAACAATCAACAACTACAGCAAAGTTGCAGGGTACAAAATCAATCTACAAAAATCAGTTGCATTTCTATATGCTAATAATGAACTAACAGAAAGAGAGCTCAAAAAGATAATACCATTTACAATTGCACCAAAAAGAATAAAATACCTAGGAATAAATCTTACCAAGGAGGTGAAGGACCTATACAATGAGAACTACAAGACATTATTGAAAGAAATCCATGATGACATAAAGAAATGGAAAGATATCCCATGCACATGGATTGGAAGAATAAACATAGTTAAAATGTCTATATTACCTAAAGCAATCTACAGATTCAATGCAATCCCAATCAGAATCCCAATGACATTCTTCACAGAAATAGAAAAAAGAATACTAAAATTTATATGGGGCAACAAAAGACCCTGAATAGCTAAAGAAATCCTAAAGAAAAAGAACAAAGCAGGAGGCATCACAATCCCTGACTTCAAAATATACTACAAAGCAATAGTAATCAAAACAGCATGGTATTGGTACAAAAAACAGACACACAGATCAATGGAACAGAATTGAAAGCCCAGAAATAAAACCACACGTATACGGACAGCTAATTTTCGACAAAGGTGCTAAGAACATGCAATGGAGAAAGGAAAGTCTCTTCGATAAATGGTGTTGGGAAAACTGGACAACCACATGCAAAAGAATGAAAGTGGACCACGTGCTATCGCCATTCACAAAAATTAACTCAAAATGGATCAAAGACCTGAAGGTGAGACCTGAAACTATAAAACTCATAGAAGAAAATATAGGCAACACACTATTTGACATTGGTTTTAAAGGAATCTTTTCGGATGACATGCCTACCCAGACTAGGGAAACTAAAGAAAAAATAAACAAGTGGGACTTTATCAGATTAAAGAGCTTTTATAAGACAAATGAAACCAGAATCAAGATGAACAGACAACCAACCAGCTGGAAGAGAATATTTGCAAAACATACATCTGACAAGGGGTTGATCTCCATAATATATAAAGAAGTCACACAATTGAACAACAAAAAAACAAACAACTCGATCAAAAAATGGGCAGAGGAAATGAACAGACACTTCTCCAAGGAAGATATACAGATGGTCAATAGGCACATGAAAAGATGCTCAACATCACTAATCATCAGGGAAATGCAAATCAAAACAACACTAAGATACTACCTCACACCTGTTAGAATGGCTATAATCACCAAGACAAAAAACAACAAATGTTGGAGAGGATGTGGAGAAACAGGAACCCTCATACACAGCTGGTGGGAATGCAAATTGGTGCAGCCTCTTTGGAAAACGGTATGGAGATTCCTCAAAGAATTAAAAATAGAGATGCCCTATGATCCAGCCATCCCACTACTGGGAATCTATCCAACGCATCTGAAATCAACAATCCAAAGAGGCTTATGCACCCCTATGTTCATTGCAGCATTATTCACCATAGCCAAGAAGTGGAAGCAACCTAAGTGTCCCTCGACTGACGATTGGATTAAGAAAATGTGGTATATATATACACAATGGAATACTACTCAGCCATAAAAAAAGACAAAATCGTCCCATTTGCAACAACATGGATGGGCCTGGAGCGTATTATGTTAAGTGAAATAAGCCAGAAAGAGAAAGACAAATACTGTATGATCTCACTCAGATGTGGAATATAAACCAACACATGGACAGAGAAAACTGGACTGTGGTTACCAGGGGCAGTGGGGGTGGGAGGTGGGGGGTGGGGGGTGGGCACAAGGGGTGAAGGGAGTCATATATATAGTGATGGACAAACAAAAATGTACAACCCAAAATTTCACAATGTTAGAAACCATTAAAACATCAACAGCAAAAATAAATAAATAAATAAATAAAATTTCACCTTAGGAAAAAAAAAAAAAAAGGAATAATGTCTAAATTTTACCTTGCCAGGCATATTTCTTCCCATTTAAATCAATAGCAAAATCTTCAGGGTAGAAGTCAATTATACTAGAATCCTGTATCAGGGAGAAAAGCGAAGATTCAAAACAAAAGTCACATATTTCTGTTATAAAGAATTTGATACAACTTTCATTCAAGTTATCAGGCCTGATAAGAAAATGAAGTTTCATTCCTTTTAAAAAATGTTATTAAGATATCAGGTCACTAATCCCGGGCCTAGTAAAAACAAAATTCACAATTTTATTTTAAAAGATGAAAATAAAAAGGCCTTATTATAAAAGAATTTTAGAACTGACGACTGTGGGCCCAAGACAGTGAAGAGTTTATTAACTCTAATAATTCCTACTTCTCAGCTGGGTGTCACTCTTTCTAGCTAGGACACAAAACACACGCAGCGGTGACTGCAGGTAAACCAGCCTTCATGCTCTGGTACCCACCACACATGGCTGGAACCAATAAAAATAATGACTTACAGGTATGCTGAGAACAAAATGACTGTTATAAGAATTTCTCCCAAACACACATCAATTTTATTTACTGGGTAGGGTACTGATGGCCAAGGAAAGCAGGGGAAAAAAAGTAGTAAAAAATATACAGAAGAATCCAAATACTTTTACTTTGTTTCTGGACTTCACTATTTTAACTATAAAAAACAGTAAGTTATATTCAAAGAAAAGAGAAGCCTTCCTGAAATGAGTTTTGACTCTGCGCCTAGTGAATTAAAATCCTGAGGGTCAGAGCGGGCCCAGTGGCACAGCAGTCAAGTTCACACGTTCCACTTCAGCGGCCCAGGGTTCGCCGGTTTGAATCCTGGGCTCGGACCTACTCATCGCTCATCAAGCCATGCTGAGGTGGTGTCCCACATAGAAGAACCAGAAGGATTTACAACTAGGATATACAACTAGGTACTGGCAGCTTTGGGGAGAAAAATGTTGAGGGTCAGAGTAAAACACGAAATGAGAATATTTTACAATTGATACTTAGTGTATTAAATTACTTTCTACTTTCCAACAAACTTCACCTATTCCCAAGTCACATCAAATTTGCTTCACTCCCCAAGCACGAAACCAGGTATTATCAGTGCTACAATCCCCTATATGTCCGCCTAATCTCTCACCAATCTGACATCTCATTTATCAAAAGCTTTAAGTCAGATACAGATTACTCCAATGAGAATGCACTTCATGTAACATCACTACACTATATGGAGGAAATGGGATCATTCAAATTCCTTTCAAATTCTTACCAGTTATTTTCCAGGCTTTTGTCCTTTGTTCAGTCATTTAGCGACTGTGTATTAGTTACTCTGTTATTTTTTATTCCAACTAAACAAAACAATAAACTTTAATAATTTTAAAGACCAAGTACTCTCAACCACAGTATTTAATGCTGAAATTCTTTAGCATAACAAAAATTAGCTTCGTTTATATATTAACACCTAAGGAGCTTCAAAGGCTTTACAAACAAATCTTATTTAATAAGTAATGAATTTCTTTATAGGAAGCTTGAAAATATGAGTCTGGGTTCAATTTCAGAATATAGCTCAACAACACACACTATTATAGAAATAACTATTTTCTTAAAATGATTAACTAGAGATTTAGAGGAAAATATTCATTTTGTACCTGGTAATAATATCGAAGAACCCAGCAGAGCCCTTCAACGTAAGACTGTACAACTTTACAACGGAATTTGTCATCAGCTGCATCAACGTCAAATTTGTTCTTGTAGTACCGCTGCTTCCAACCAGCTTCCCAAAGCCTAAAAATCAGGCAAAGCCAGTTCATGTTGAATTCATACACTTTCAGTAACTAGCTACCAATTTATCATCCAAATCAATTTATACTTAATATCCAGGTAAAATGTAAATGACTTAAACAGGAATATTAACATAGCTTCATTTAATTATTTCTAAAAAGTCCACTTTCACAGGATTTATTATCAACTTAAAGATAGTTAAACGTTAAAAACTCAAACACTGATTCTAGAAAGATCATTACAAAACTACAGTTAAAAAAAAGAGAATAACCATTTATTAAAGTAGATACACAACACTTGTTTGCTCAGATTTTCATACTGTTTTACATGTTTTTTTGATTGTAGAACAATTCTAAAACTACATTTTAAGATGCAAATACTGAAGATATTTTATATAGTTCAAGTTCCTCAGTTTGTTAAAGTATATCTAAATTACACAAAGAAAGTCAACTAAATTACTTTTTTAAAAAAGAATAATCTAGAAGCCAGGCAGAAATTAGGTATATACCTACTCTCCCTATCCTTGGGCCTTCTCCCTCATTCAACAAAGCGTTGTTGGCATAAGTGAAGGACACGGACACACACACACACGTTCTGGTAAAACTTAGAAGGAGGTCATCAATTCACTAAATTTTCATTAATCACTGAAAATACAATGTGAAAAACCACATTTTCACTCAAAGTATTTTTTATTTTTTTAAGTACTCATTTCTCAATCTCTGAAAGATTTAAAGATGCCAAAGAATACTAAAAAAAAATCAAGAACGATCAAGAACGTCAGGATGATTCTCCATTAAGGGCTCTTTTCTACCATGTGCCAGATCTTACTAATTAATTGCAGTCATGTTTCAGAATACACCATATCAATTTTTTTATTTACATTTTTTTTTGAGGACGATCAGCCCTGAGCTAACATCCAATGCCAATCCTCCCCCTTTTTGCTGTGGAAGATTGGCCCTAGGCTAACATCCATGCCCATCTTCCTTTACTTTATAGGGGATGCCGCCACAGCATGGGTTGACAAGCGGTTGAACCTGCGAACCCCACGCCGCTGAGGCGGAGTGCATACACTTAACTGCTGTGCCACCGTGCCGGCCCCTACACCATAGCAATTTTAACTTTGCCCCCACGCAAAAGATTTACAGAACATCAATTAGGAGAAATATCTTCTATCCATAATGTTGAATATCACTATTTTACAGAAACTATTAATGAAATAAATGCTAAGAACTCCAAGCATTTCTTGATAGAAGCAATTCTACTTTGATTATCTTCAGCACCAAAATTAAACAATAAAGTACTAAAACAATCAAGTTAACTATTAAGCTTATATTGATCATGATGGCTACATGGTAAAACAAAAAATATACTCCAAGAGTTGCAGAAGCAGAGGATAAAAACTCAGATCAGGTAAATGCTCAATCACAAGTCACCACAGATCTCTGAATCTGACATCAAAAGATGTTGGGAAAATACAGAACCAGACATCACACTTCTGAAGTTTCTAATCATAAATACAAACACATCATCCACGTCCTATAAAAGAAGCATGAGCTGTGAACCACTACTGTTTAACTTTGAAATAAATCATTTTGCAAAATTCTAAATGAGTTACAATTATTGAGGTTGTTGGCCCTTTGCACTTGAGCCCAGGGTTCAAATCCAGATTTAATCACACAAGAAGCTGTTAATCTTATTATATAATGATCTCAAACTTCTGTATAAATTAAAGAATCCAATATTCCTATTATAAATTTTAAGTATATAGCTAATGGGAAACTTCTCTGTCATGAAATATAGTTGTGCATATGCAAGTTCGTGGTTTTTAAAAATACATTTCTCTCTTAACCGAAAGCTTTTTGCATATTTCATTTTAAAGAAGAAACTTTTCAATTGAGATGATTAAAACAAACTATATCAAGTAACCAAATGTAACTGAACTTTCTGGGTTAAGCAGCTTGAAAATTTAATCTCATAACGGTAACATTCAGATCACATAGAGCTAAACACCTCATGTCTAGCCGATCTAGTGCCTGGTCTCAGAGGGAAAAGGGGCTTGGAGGACAAAAACCAGCATGCATACTAATCTAGATACTTAGGTTTAACAGCTATAGCTTACACATCTCACTGGAATTTACTGACTATCCTAACCCTCCACATTAATTACTGGTGGATAAAAAGATCACAGGCAAGCATCTGAAGGCACTGCTGCTCTAAGCTAAACAGCATTAATTAGACGGCGTCTATTTCAGCAATTTGCTAACAAAGTGCTACCAAAAAATGGCTTCACCTGACGTTATCCTCTGGTTCAGGTTCACTGTCACTGTCTTCTGCTTTTTGCTTAATTCCTCCTATCGGAGTCGGGGAGCCATCAGAAGTGAAACTCGTATTAGGAGATACTGAAGGACTCTGTAGACAATTATGACATTACAGAGGAAGGATTTAATTATTCATTTCACATAAGAAGTTACATCCAACTACTGTTACCACCATGCTTCACAGTAATACATTTTTTTTAAGCTATTAAATAGATATGGTAAATATATTTAGAAAGTATAAAGACTGATCTTGGCCTATTCCACCTCTCCAAAAAAGAATAATATAGTACCAAGCCTCCTACGCTTAAACTCAAAAGAATTTGAACATTAGGGTAAAAACTGCTTCAGAAGAAATAAGAAAAACTTAATTTCATAGATTTTTTTTTTTTAATTATAGGACTTGAACATTTTTTTTCTTTGGTGGTTCCCTCGTGTTATGAATTTGTGATCACGTTCCACCAATTAACTAACAAAGCTGTAAGGGGAAAAATATATATATATGTATATAAATTAATACATAAAATAATGCTGGTGAGAATAAAGTTAGATGTAAGTGGTTCAACCTAGTACAACCATTCTAGAAAGCAACAGTTTAATGAGACTCCGCCAGATAGCTGTTAAACTATTTTATACATGTTGTTTTAAAATTCATTGTACAAATGAAATCTATTAGTCATCTTAGAAAAATGCAGCTTTTATTATTATTTCAAAGACTTGGATACCACTTTAAATTTACCATGATCTTCCCTTTGTACCTAACTCAATGAACATAGTAGCACCCTAAAGTATTTTAATATTTAACTAAAAAATTAGGGGCAGCTTGGTGGCATAGTGGTTAAGTTCACACACTCCGCTTCAGCGGCCCGGGGTTCACAGGTTCCGATCCCGGGCGCACACCTACACATCACTCAGCAAGTCATGCTGTGGTGGCATCCTACATACAAAATAGAGGAGGATGGGCATGGATGTTAGCTTAGGGCCAAACTTCCTCAGCAAAAAGAGCAAGATTGACAACAGACGTTAGCTCAGAGCCAATCTTTCTCACACACACACACAAAAATTAAAATGTTCTGCAACTTTAATGTTAAATGACCAAAAACCTAAGTGGCAGAAAATGTTTTCATGGTAAAGTTTTTCTTCTGTTATTCACAGTATATTAGATATTTCAAGTAAGCTATTTTTAAATCGAGAACTCAGGAGCCTATTTTAATGATACTGTAACTAAAACCTCAGCATGAAGGTAGTTCACACCAAAGGCCAAGAAAAGTTACAACAAAGCAAAACTATATTTAACATAGAGCTCACAACACTTTCCTTTAATAGATGTATAATATCAATTTTATTCATGATACTGTATGGCTAATACTATCAAAAAAAAAAAAAAGAAAAGAAAAAAGAAAACAGGGGCCAGCCCTGTGGCCTAGTGGTTAAGTTTGGGGCCCTCTGCTTCAGCGGCCCGGGTTCAGTTCCCGGGCACAGACCTAAAACACTCGTTGGCAGCCACCTATATACAAAATAGAGGAAGATGGGCACAGATGTTAGCTTAGGGCAAATCTTCCTCAAGCAAAAAGAGGAAGATTGGCAACAGATGATAGCTTAGGGCCAATCTTCCTCACCAAAAAAAACCAAAAAAAAAAAAAAAACGCACAAAGAATAAAAATAAATCCAGGAAGGCACTGTTGTACTTGTAAGATGAGATGGGTATTTTCAGTCAGACACATCTGAGTCTGAAATACAAAGTCCAACCTTTAACAGCTGTATGGCCTTGGGCAATTTATTTAACCTCTGTCAGCCTCAACTTCAAGCAGGGATGATACTGTTCTATCTCTTTACAGGTTATAGCAAGGAGTAAATGAAACAATATCTGTAAACCATCAAAGCTGCCTGCCTGGTGCATGGTGGTTAACCATTCAGGAAGTCATCCCTATTAGTTTTTAAACAACACTAATCCATTTGGATTAAATTAGGAGAGTGATATTCCTGTCAATCATCTAAGTACAGAGAAGGTGTAAACAAAGCAATCTTTCCCAAATTCACAAACAAGATATAAATTATCTTTAGACAACAAAAATAATATACCTTCAAGGGAAAAAAAGAAGAAAAGAAGTTGTTTGCTCTTTAATGCTAAATATCTGCTGCTCTTTTCTGCTCTATCTCTACTAACAAAAGTATTCAGAAATATTCTTTCCTAAACATACCAGAGTCATACCCATTCATTCAAATTTCTTTTTAAAAAGCTGTTTTTGCAATCAAAGTTTATTAAACTGAGAATGGTCGCAAATACAATGAAACTACACTTCAGAATGCAAAATTTAAAAACATATTTATGAGGAAACAGAAGCTATCTAATAAAACATTAACCATGTTGACCATCAGTAGATACCAGTCAAGCACTGGAGCCCAGCACACCCAAACAGCTCAGAAAAAATAACACAGCAAAAATCCATAACTGTAAAGGCTTCCTTTAAATAAACTGGTCATTTGGCTTCATGATTTCCTTAAATTCAACACATTCTAGATGAAAACTCCTCTATGCAAAGATTCCAGTAGAAATAACTGTGTCAAGGAGAATTAAGACAGGATCAAATAAGCAACCTAATCACCAATCTCCCCATTCCTATTCCCATGGCAGAAATTATTAATCAATATAGTCTAATCCTGTGGAGCCTGAATATTGGAATCTTTCTCAAAGCAATCATAGCTGGCAAAGTTTAAACCTACCTGCCTCCCTGAGATTAAGAAAAAAGCATTTTATCATCAACGTGGTGTTAGCAATACTAGTCACTCTCAGTTCATTCTGTGAGGACGGTAGTCACTATAATCTTAAATGATGGACGTCAGCTTTTTCCATTCTACACAAGCATCTCATTGCAAAACCTTTCACTGACTCTCCATATCCCACTCTGTTAATGGTGTGAGGAATAAGACAAGAAAGGAAAAACAGAACCAAAACACAACAGAAACCCCAGCCGCTTCTCTCAGAAGATGCAAATCTGTTTCCAAATTCCAAATCTAAGGTCCTAAAACTTCTAAGTGTGAATTTATGGGAATATAAATTCAACCAGTCTCATGATATGGCAAAAATTTCACATATAGGGTTGCCTTGTGATAAAGGATTTGAGCATCAATAGGATAACCATTAGAATAATGAAATTTAAATATCCCAACTTATGTAATTTCCTTGGATATATCATAGCAAAAGTTTACATAGGATACTGTACCTTATATAATATCTTTCCTCCCTCTACAACACTCTCTCTTTCTCTCGTGCCTACTAGCCTGAAACAAGCAACAGCTTTGATTACCTTTTGTCTGTGTACATTAGTTCACGGTCTGTTCCCTTACCCCTGCTGCTGCCCTGCCGGGTGCTCTGAGCTCACGGTCTGCTGCCATTACAGGAAGCTACTGAACAGAGCATAGCCTTGCTGGCTGAGACGATTTGCTTCTGCAGTCTGGATTACAACGTTCAAATAAGGAGGAATACCATGAGGCAAATCCATTCAGTTCCTGAGTTTATAAATAGGGAGCAACCGAGCCAGCCCTGATGGCCTAGTGGTTAAAGGTCGGCGCGCTCAGGGCTGGCCCCATGGCTTAGCGGTTAAGTGCGTGCGCTCCGCTACTAGCGGCCCGGGTTCGGATCCCAGGCGCGCACTGACGCACTGCTTGTCCGGCCGTGCTGAGGCCGCGTCCCACATACAGCCACTAGAAGGATGTGCAACTATGACATACAACTATCTACTAGGGCTTTGGGGGAAAAAAAAAAAAGGAGGAGGATTGGCAATAGACGTTAGCTCAGAGCCGGTCTTCCTCAGCAAAAAGAGGAGGATTAGCACGGATGTTAGCTCAGGGCTGATCTCCCTCACAAAAAAGTTTGGCGCGCTCTGCTTTGGCAGCCCAGGTTCGGTTCCCGGACGCAGAACCACACCACTTGTCTGACAGTAGCCATGCTGAGGTGGCGGCTCACATAGAACTAGAAGGACTTATAACAAGAATATACAACTAGGTACTAGGGCTTTGAGGAGGGGGAAAAAAAGAGGAAGACTGGCAACAGATGTTAGCTCAGGGCAAATCTTTCCCAGCAACAAAAAAAGAGCTCTAAAAAAAATGTGGATAATGAGAGCTACCTTAAAATATGTATTCAGATATATTCCACGTCTGAGTTGGAGAGTGAGAGTTTAGGCAGTGAGGAGTACCTGTATTTGACAAACTGAGGAATACTATCCTGCAAAATGCCCATAACTGATCCCTGGGAGGAAAGGGGAAATACGGCAGCAAAACCACCCTCTTCTCTTGCTCTAGCTATGAGACATTTGGATGTCCTGTCATGCTTCTGGCACCATCACCACCCAGTACCTTTGGGGAAGCAGGAAGCACTGTGGCCCGACTGCATTAGAGAAACACTGCAGCCACTTAGCTATCCACATTTACATGTACGTTCTTTTCTTTCACATCATTTAGATATTTTCATATTAATAAGGATTTAACAGAGTTAAAGATATCTCAAGGCAAAAGAAATTGAGAAAAACTATAAAACAAAACAACTCCAGGCTAAGTGATAAAATTCACACACAACTGTAAGAGACACTGAAAGTCACCACTCTTCAATGCTACATAAAAATAAGTTACTTACAGAATTATTCTGCATCCTCATTTCATAGGCTGCTTGTCTCGGATTACTGGCTACTTGAGAACCTGGTGAATTTCTTGAACCCAAGGCATGAGGGGTTAATATTCCACCAGCAGTGAAAGCTGGTTGATCTCTCTAACATAAATGGAAATGAATGTAGAAATTAAAATTAAATCACAACACAGTTAGATGACAGGAAGAAATGAAGGCAATGGAAAAGAGTCCCTGCTGTAAGCTCTTTAAAGACGAAATGGATTTCCGTTAACATTACAGGGTTGTCTACAGTTTGATTTGATAGTAACTTACCCTGTAAACAACAGTCTGTAATATTTAATAATTCTGCTATAAACGTACATATAATACACTTTTCTGATACATAGAAGCTATTCAAATCTCATTAGGTTATTCCCTTATGTTCACTTACAATTTCAAAATGCATTCAAGACACAATTTAGGCAAATAAAGATAACTATTAAGGTAAAAAAATAAGCCAAGAGTTTGATTTATACTTAGGAAATACAACTTCTATTTATCCTTCACCTTGATGGAATTTAACTCTTTGTTTTCAATTAGTTAGAGCTATGATTATAGCTACAGTAGGTGACAGTCATGGCTGACTGATAAAAGATATTTTTTAAACAGACACTGACTGAAAGAAAATAATAATATATGAGGTAGACATCAAACACGCCCTTCCCTATCTGAGTGGTTCTGAACCTACCTGCAACAATCAATAACTCTACTTTTCTCCCTTACAGGTTCCTGAAATTGCTCGATTCTAATAAAATATAATAATAACAGGTAGTCCCCAAACTCCATTTGTTTAAAATCCAGTAAGGAAGACAAGAAAAACAAAAACTTAAGAAGTTAAGTGACTATAAAGTGTTATGCAATTAACTAAGCAAACAAATATCACAAGCGAGAAGCACTAGAGTTAAAAGGAAGGACTGCTCAACCTGGATTACAAGCGGAAGCAATAGGGAGGCCTCGTGGAAAATGTAAGATGGGAGGGAGCCGTGAAGTCAGAAACCCATTGAGAGGGACCAAACAAAGGCAATGCTCTGAGTCAGGAGGGACTTGCTATATTTAGAAGACAACTGGGGAAAAGCAGGGTGAGAACTTGACCAGATCATAGTATGCTCTGCACGCCAGACTAAGACAGAACTGGATTCTGCGGGAACTAAGGAGTCACTGGTAATTTCTGAGCAGAGAAGCAACAAAGTTTCGAGTGTTGTGTTCTAGGAAGAGTAACCTGACAAGGATATAGACAGAGTGTAGTAACTTTCAAGAAGATGCAAAGAGCTAACTATTTTTATTACAAAAACAATACCCAATTACTGGAAAAAATTCAAATAGCTAAGTGCTACCCGGCCCCTCTGGCCCATCAGGTGTTTCCCCTCAGACTCTAGAGCTTAGAAAGGACTTCTTTAAAACTGACACCAGCATTCTTTCTCCAGGTAAGAGGCAGCTGGGTAGACATTACGTCCCTAACAAACTACTGGATAAGGAATAAAAAGCTATCTTCCTCCCAAATTGTAAATGTATGTTATTGCCAATCTGATGAAATTAATTAAAACTCACCTTCATTCTCTTTCTCTTTTCTTTCTGTCGTCTTCTAAAACTGTCCTAAAAGTATAAAATCCACATATTCTGTCAAATAATTACACAAAAACGTAAGAGTTAAACATTACCAGGAATGATTTGGGAGACAAAGTTTTAAAGGAAGACCCCAGAAACGTAACTAATTAAACTAGGCAATGGACTATATGTTCAAAGTGCTGCTTATCAGAAATTTAGATAGACAGAGAGCATTCTAAACTGAGTTTAGATACAATTTAATTTTTCCTCTTAATTTTTTTCAGATAGTTTTTGATATCATTTCAGGAAACAATGCAAGAGTCATAACAAAGACCCTCTGTTTTACCCTGGAGCAAGTAGCCCACCAATACGGAGAAGATACAAATAAGTAACTCCCCACCTACTTTGGGCCACTCAAAGGCCTCCTTTACCCCAGAAAGCATTCCTCCCACGCCCAAGTTTCTGTGAGCATCAAGGCACTGAGACGACAGCTACGGTGGCCAGGGCTGCTGCTGTGGACTGAAACAGGGGCCAGCAGGTCCTGTACTGACTGTCATTCTACCAGCAGCTGCACTTCCATCACTTCCAAGTCAGTACTGCCACCTGCAATATAACACCCCATTGAGATCTGAAATTTGCGCTTTGTGCCAGGAGAGGGGCTGAATGCTGGACACATGGTGACTGACGACCTTAAAACCTCCTAAGACAGCAACACCACCAACTCCTTTAATCAAGCTTTTGCCCCATCTTTAAACTCATCTAAGTCACCAAGGACCCACAGACTGTGAGATCCATTACTCAGTTTTCAGTCCGTATCTGACCGTGACTCTTCCTTCTTGATCCATGCTCTTCACTTGGCTTCCAGGACACTACACTCACCCGGTTCTCCTCTTTCACTCTTGCTGAATGCCTTCATTCCTCAACTTCCCAACACCTTAATACTGGCGTTCCTCTTCACCCAGTACTTGGACCTCTCACTCTCATGGGAGTGATCATCCAGTCTCACGGCTTTAAACACCATCTACATGCTGATGACTCCACAGTCAGGACCTCTCCCCACTCAACATCTCCACTTGGGTGTACAAACTTCACATGCCCCAAATGGCATCCCCCCCCTAGCTTTGTACCTCCTAGTCTTCTTGATCACAGTAGCTCAGACCATTTTTCAATTGCTCAGACAAAATGCTTTGGAGTCATTCTTAATAGCTTTCCTTCTCTCACCCCTAGCATTTAATTCACCAGCCAAATCCACTAGTTTTACCTTCAAAACATGTTCAGAATCCAATTACCTCTTATCAATCTCCACTGCCACCATGTTGGCTCCCTTGGATTATCGCAAAAGAGTCTAATTGGGCTCACTGTTTCTATCTTTGCCTCCACACAGTTAGTCTCAACAGGGCAGCTAGAGTGATCCTTTTATAATATGTGTCAGATCTTGTCACTTTTATACTCAAAACCCTCCACTGATGCAGAGTGAAAGCTAAAGTTCTTATAACGACCTATAGGGTCCTACCAGATCTGGCCCTCCACCATCTTTCTGACCTCCTCTCCTACTCCTACTACTTTCCCTTTGCTTCCTCTGTGCCTGCCACACTGGCTCCTTGCTGTTCCCTGAACATCCTGGGTAAGCTCCTGCCCTAGAGCCTTTGCACTGGCTATTCCTTCTGTCTGAAATGCTCTTCCTGCAAACACCTGAATGATTACTCCCTCATATCCTTCAAAGTCATCTGTCAGTGAGGCCTTCTCTAGTCATCTTTTCTAGAAGTGCAATGTCCTCACGTCCACCTTCCCAGATATTTCCTCATCTGCTTTTTTCTTCACAGCACTTATCACTCTCTAACACATTACACACTTTACTTAGTTTTTGTGTTTAGTGTCCGTCTCCCGCGGAAGAATATCAGCTCCATGAGGTCAGGAATTTTTGTCTGCTTTTTTCTTTTGTTTTTTGTTCTATCAGTAACACAGAATACTATTTGGCACACGGTAAACACTTAATAAATATATGCTGAATAAATGAAGAAGATTTGCAAGACAAAAGGCAAACATCAAAGCTCATAACATAAAAAGCATCATATTTCTGACCTAACTGCTCAATTTTAATAATAAATATTGATATATTCCTCTTTTACCATGTATTCTGCTGGTCAGTTAAATACCTATTTCTAAGGGTGGTAGTTACACATAAGCAAAATAGGTACACCTGGTTGGACTTTACTGATTTTTAATTTTTGTGTGCTATGAACTCCTTTGGAAGTCTGTCAAAAGCCGGAGACACACTTCCTGGGAAAATACACACACCTAGATACTATTATATTGAATTTCTGAGGGTTCATAAATTTCCCCGATGTCCAACCATGCTGACAAACATCATATCATGTCAGGGATACCAAAAATGATCCAAAGCTTTAAAATGCCTTCTCTGCCAGGCCAGCTGGAAACTTTATTACTCAAATCTGAAGCACTCTGGTATCTATCAAATCCCATACATCCCACTCTAATGGCAAATATCACCAATACCTAATAGTACAGAGCAACCTAAAACCACATAAAAGGACTGTTCTAACGTGAGGCTTTTACACCAAGTACTACACCGTATGTGTAGTTTTTTCTTAAGCATAAATGGCAGCAGGTCAGGTGGAGACACCAGAATTGTTGAAGGCTTAGTTAAAAATGGCTGTCCTGATAGACATTTGATATCTTAGACAAAGTCAGTTATGCTATTTAAATTTTACATGTGAAAAATTCTTGCCGTCACAGAACATTGCCAAGTACCAAAGGCTTTAAAAAGAACACTTACAGTCTACTCACACTGTTATATAAAATGGTACCCAAGCTTCTAAAAAAGAGATCACTAGCTATAGCGTACAAAGCTGAAGAAAATATAAAATCTTGTCAGATGCAATGACATGTTTTAATCCGTTAGGAGATAATGAAGCAATGTAGCAATATTATTATGTTGCTATTTGCTCAAAATAGCCATATGACTTTTTATAAAATCAGTTTCTAAAAGGATTTCCTTCACTCTCTTTCTAAAAAGCTACTATCTGCTCATTTTACCCACTGCTTGCCTCCCTTGCCACTCTTTCACAACCACCCTGCAACCTACTCTGCCTCCAGGCTACTGCCCCTCCACCCCACTAACTCTTTAGGACCTCTGAGTCCCTGGCCATGGACTAGGGGCCTATCTCACTCTGACGCCTCTGGCAGCACCAGTGGCTTCTCATCTCTTCAGGGATTTCCTCCCACCTCTCTAGAACTGACTCCCCTTTCTCCTTAACATCCATGCTTCTTAAGGTTTCTGTTGGAGGCACTTGAACTCCATACAGTGCTCCAGGGATTTCAACTTCACACTCATGACGTGAAGTATTCTGCTAATGTTCTCAAATCTCCTTCCAAAAGACTTCTACCCTGAGCTTTACACACATCCATCTAACTGCTTCACGGACTTTTCTCCTCTCAGGTGTCCTTTGACCCCTCAAACTCAGTATCTCCAAAATGAAACTCAATTTCTACCTTGTCCTCACCCCAACCTGCTCTACCCCTACTGCTTGCTGTCTCATGAACGGCCCAACCACACTCCCAACTGCCCAAGCCAGACTGGAGTTCTCACCTAAGCACTCACTCTAGCATATATCATCAATTTCCAAGTGCTTTATTATTTTATTTCTTTCTTTTATGTTTAATTGCTTACTCAGAGCTGCAACCCTCTGCCCAGACTGATGCTATCTAACCCAGAGGCCCCTACACTCCACTACCAGAGTACAGAGTTCCTAGGTCTTCACCTGACTTCCACAGCATAAACATTTCCTATAAAACATGGCATCCACTAGTTCATTCCCAGCATTCTTCCAGTCTTGGAACTCTCATTTCACATCCCGTTGATCAGACACGTGTGTGGATTTTTATCTTAATCAGGATTATGAAGAGAGAAAAAAATTACAGTGCAATTCACACAGTGTGCAATACACAGTTCCACACAGCAAGCATCACAGCCTTTATAAAATAATCAAAGCACTGGCCACTCATGATTACATTGGCGTTTGACACACTATAATAATATAACAATGCACTCAAAGAGGTTAAAAGTACAATCACAGGATCATCATAGCCTATTAGAGACAGGAGCAATTTAGCTACTGCAATAGAAACACTTTACCTCATCATCCTTTCTCTTTTTAAAAATGCTATCCTCAACTTCACCAACTGCTAACATGATCATCTGTACTCTTTGCAGACTGACATAACCACTTTCTGTAAGGTATCCCTGTAAGTGATAAAATACATGTAAAATAATCTTCTTATAAAAGCAAATACTTCTGTTTTGAAATTATTCAAGAATGAACTCACCCCAGTTTTGTGAACCACATTTTTGTATATGTTAACCAAACGGTCAATTGCACCTTCCCTGCCACCAGGAAACAAACATTATGTATTAGGACCAGTACGCACTGTAAGCAAGAAGGCTACAACAGTAGTTTAAAAACCCACACAAAAACACATACCAAATCTCTAACGACAGCAGGTGAGGAAGGAAGTCATTTCCCACAAAGAAGCACATGAAGACCCAGTCATCAGTGCTCCTCTCGACATCAAATGTGAACGGTAGGCTGGCCATGGTGAGCTCTCTTTCCAAATACTACAACCAAAAAGGAATGCTGCCATTAAAGCTATGAAACGGCACTCTGCTTTAGAGGGCTGATTTCAGTGATTATTGCTACATACCTCAGGAAGAACATCAAGACGAAGGAAGATAAACTCCCCTTCTGCACAAGGAAGACTATCTGCAAGTTCATCGTGCTGCAACAAAAGGAGTAAAGATTAAACAAGTCTACTCTAGACCCTGTAATTTTTTTCCAGCCCAACGAACATTATAGCTTTTTTTAAAGCAAGATCCATTTTAATATTACAAGTACTAAATAAAAAAAGAACTCACCAAACCATTTTAAAAATAAAAATTACCCATAATCCCAATCATACCTAGACCAGGGATCAGCAAATGTTTTTTGCAAAGGGCCAGATAGTAAATATATATATTTTAGCCTGTGCGGGACACACAGGGTCTCAGTTGCATATTCTTTCATGTTTTATTTCATTTTACAACCTTTTAAAAATATAAAAACCAGGGCCGGCCCCCTGCATAGTGCTTAAGTTTGGCATGCTCTGCTTTAGTGGCCAGGGTTCGCAGGTTCGGATCCTAGGTGTAGACCTACACCACTAGTCA
Source organism: Diceros bicornis minor (assembly GCF_020826845.1). Lineage (NCBI taxonomy): Eukaryota > Metazoa > Chordata > Mammalia > Perissodactyla > Rhinocerotidae > Diceros > Diceros bicornis. Next base: position 239,686 of record NW_026691210.1, on the reverse strand, counting down.
GCCGTGCTGTGGCGGCAACCCACATACAACAGAGGAAGACTGGCACAGATGTTAGCTCACGGCTAATCTTCCTTTAAAAATAAAAAATAAAAAATAAAGTAAAAACCATTCTTAGCTCATAGGCCAAATCTAGAGGGCTGGAGTTTGCCAATCTCTGATGCATAGCCAACCAGTATTTTGATGTGTATGCCTCTAGACCCTTCTCTGTGAGCATACAGTATATTTCTTACCTGCTTTTTTCACTCACTATGTCTTTTAAAGAGGTACCATATTCTTAAAACAGATAGAAACCTCTTTAGAGACTGGATATAATCAAGTGAACCCAAAATATGCAGAAACTAGGAGTAACTTAAAAGTATCAACAAGTTTAAAGTATCAACAAGTTTAATATATTTGATTTGTAGTTCCTTTTAAGAATAACCATTTGAAACATTACTTGTACAAACAAATCATGTGCCATGGACATTATTACCTATGAGACTTAAGCCTCGTATACTTACAAGCTATGTTAGAAAAAGTGGAGAGTAGAAAGAATGAGCACATGCATGCTTTTGAATGTGTCTTTAAAGAGTTTTCAAAGACACATTTCTATGAGAGGGAACAGAGTAAATAGGTAAAAAATCTAACCAAAAATAGTCTTCTCTTTATTTTAAAAATGAAGCAACCTGAATATATTTAATGCTGTTCAATTATACACTTAAAAATTGTTAAAATGGTATATTTTGTATTATATATATTTTATCACAAAAAAAATAAAATAAAATTTTTAAAAATGAGGCAACTACCATCTCAAATTTCTTACCTTTCCCTTCTTTTCTCTTGGCAAACCTTCACAGTCCTTAACTTCATGTCCAAACTGATTACAAAGAGCACATGGCTTGGGTTTGTTTGGTTTGAATTCTTCTCTAATAATGGTAAAGTTGGGTTCATATGTAGCAAGGCCGAGCATAATGAGATCAGCTATCAATCAACAATGACAAAACACTGAACAGTGAGCACTTTCAGAAGATCCTTACCATAACCAAAGACATAAGACATTACCATAACACAAGACACCAACACAAAGAAAAGCCCAAAGGAGCACACAAACAGAGGCAGCAAAGTCAAAATGCCTAAAACTTCCTAGTAGTTCTCAGTCAACAAGATGTCCCCCAGATACATGGGCCTAGAGTGTAGACTACCACTCAGGAGTCAACACTCGTCCATTTTAAAGGTATGTGCAGCCATATTAAAAGGTAGAAAAATGTAAGAAAAAAATTAAAGATAGGTAAACATTAATCACAGATTAAATAACTCAGTACTAATTTCCTCTCAAACATAAAATCAGCAAGGCACTTTAGAATTTCCAGGCAATCATGAATAATTCATTACTATACACCAACTCATCAACTTGCTATGGTTTAATCCAAGAGACTCAAATTCCAAAGAAGAAACTTACCATCTGCTCCACATAAGCAATGATGAGTGTTTGGGTCATGGTTAGGCTGAGCTAAAGGAGGAGAAAACATATATTTATTATATTTATACCAGAGGAATATCACATTTTACCATTTTCTATATAATGGCTTGTCAATCAGATATTCATAAGTGATTTTTTCCTCTTTGTCTTCTAATGTAATCTATAATTTTATGTTCTCCTTCACCAGGAGCACTAGCATCAGATAAAATAACCTATAAAAGACAGTTTTTAACACTTTCAGCTCATCTCCAATTTTCTAGGACAAAAATCAACAGAACTGAGTATCTTAAAATAAACTGGGATAATTCTATTAAGATGTTATTAATTGGAAATTTTTCTTAATAAGGTGTGTGTGTATTAAACACCAAAACTATTTACTTACCGCATGGAATAGAAAATCAAATGTCTGGGTTAAACTTAGCCATTAGCAAAACCGACCAGTCACAAGTCTCCACCATTCTCACTGCCACCTAAGGACACAGCACTGAAGCACACAAACCCTGGGAGCAATCAATAAAAGACACCCAGTAAACACAATTTCCCACACCTAATAACAGGGAAATAGGCTTATGACCCTAAAATCACACAACAGTTTGTTTAAATTTTACGTAAATACTTAGGAGAACACAGTGATTCTTTCAAGGCAGACCCACGACTTTAATTTTGCTATATTTTGATTTCAAATAGAAATTTTCATTTAAAAATTACTTTCATACATAAATAGATATTTTTTAAACCATGAGTACCATTTTATGGCTTCATAGTGACGGTACGAGGACAAAAAATTGGCATTGAGAGAAAATTCGACTGTCTAAAACTGGATCATGCAAGACATCCCATTTCTAATAACCCTGGCAGCCTCTCCTTTCCTCTGACAGTCAACTAGGATTTCACAGGGGGGAAAAAAGAAAAAAATACTATCAGTCATATCAAAGTATAGACTCAAATATCACCTTCATCTTTTTGAAGTACCAAAATGTGAAACTTACTGTCAAAATTTTCCACCCAGGATCATTATTTAAATGATCAGCTATGTAATAGCGAAGGCATTTAGCAAGATTATCCATGAACTCGGTTCCCTAAAATGATAGAAGGAAATAAATTAAGCTATCATTTAAGAGTTAGCAATAGCCAGCAAAGTCTGAGACTACTTACTGGTGTAACACAGTTGCTGTCAAATCTTTCTTTTATTTCTTCTGGAGGAAGAAAGCCACCTAGAGAAAAAGGCAATGTTTTGTTATCGCCATAAAAAGTGAGGTAAACTACACAATATTAAGCCCAAACAACAAAAACAGTAAGTTCAAATACAAAAAAATGAGAAGTATTGTCACTTGAGGAACAATGTTCCCCTTTCTGGGAAGAAAATAAGATTCCTCTCCTCAAATTTAAATAAAGCTTTAACAGAAGTGTCAAACAATATATAGTACACAAAAGATACTATATTGTTATATAAAAATATAAAAATTATGATGTTCTTCCTAAGGCCCTCTGCAGCAGAATACACACACGGGTTAGGGGTTCTAATTTGATACCAGTTCTTAAAATAAAGGTGCCTTAGAAAAACAAAATTAGGGCCAGCCTCGTGGCTTAGCCGTTAAGTGCGCGCGCTCCGCTACTGGCGGCCTGGGTTCGGATCCCGGGCGCGCACCGAGGCACCGCTTCTCCGGCCATGCTGAGGCTGCGTCCCATGTACAGCAACTAGAAGGATGTGCATCTATGACGTACAACTATACACTGGGGCTTTGGGGGGAAAAATAAATAAATAAAAATTATAAAAAAAAAAGAAAAACAAATTAAAATGCTGAATTTATCACAGCTTATGATAAGAAATAAATGATAAGAAATAAAAATATCAGCTAGAGGGATACAAAAATCCTATTTTTCCCTCTGTATCACTGATTAGCTTTTTCTCAAGACACAAACATATTTCATAACATGTTCAAGAAAGAAGACATCTTTAAAATCAAAGACAATCTGTTATAGATACAAACAGGTTTTAGAGTATTAGTATAAGCTACAGCTAAAAGTAACTATATACTCGCATACTTCTAGCAAATTAAAATAACATAGAATGTATCATAATTGCAGGCTTGACCTGACTACACCATGGTATCCTTTTTCAACTTCCAAGTGTAATATCCTGAGCCAATAAACTGTGGCTTTCCTGGTCTATCATATTGCCCTATGTAACAAAACACCAAACAAACCACTCTGCTACAACCACACCCCATCTCACACACAGGTGTCTTGGGAAAGAACCAGTCAGAGTGGGCATGAAGACCTCTTGACCTTTCTCCTCTCTGAGCTTTAGCCAACTCCTACCTATGTACCCATCAGGAATTTCAAGGCTTTGAAGAATTGCAAAAATGGCCACATCCCACCCCTCCCCTCCTCAAAACTGAGAGAACCCTGGGTACCTCACTGCCTCGGTTCCTGCTACATCAATCTAGACTGACAATGTGTGTGACTTGGTGAAAGCCTGGACTATGGGTCACATCATCCCAGGCCTCCTCATGTAGACCTCTGAGTTCTAAGAGGAAGCAATAGGCAAGCTACCAAGACTGATTTGAGGAAAATCTTTACAGAATGGTAGCTTTCTAATAGCCCCCATTAGAAAAAAAGAAGTAAGAAGCACTTAAAATATTTCTATTTTACAGATATAGAAAAGTTAGCAGAAGAGCTGCACTTGTCCTGAGAGGGACTGACAATCTGCTCTCCCTACCAGAATTCCCTCCTTGTATTCCCAAGTTTCTCTTTTACTACAGAGTTTGGAAACAAATAGTGAAGAATTCCATTAACAACTTTTCCTCAACAGTGACCATAAATTTTCCTTGCATATTCTGGGATCCTAAGTAAATTAAAACCTTATCTATTTGTAAGAAAAAGTTGCCGCCCCTCCCCCTTCTGCATACACCTTATAAAAAGTCCACGTTCAAGATTCATTTTCTTTACCTTTTGCCAGTATTTCTTCCCTGACTCGCTGCTTCTCTACTGCTGCTTCCATTCCTTCCTTTGATGCTCTGAACCTCCTCGAACGCTGCTGGCTCATTTTAGCACGTGGTGCCTGAAAAACATGTATTTCATATTCACATAATATTATTCAAAATATGTGCAACTAAATCTGCACATTATTTTGAATCAGTTGTTTTTATAAAAATAGTACACTAAAATGGAAAAGGTAAGTAATATGTCTAGTAATCCTTTCACGACAGACAGGAGATCCTGAGGACTTAAATTTGGACCAAGAACCTAAAAGCTGAGCTCAGTGAGTGACATATCAAATGGACAAACATCCTATGAAGCCACAGCACTTAACAGTGCAGGCCCCACGACCTAATGCCAATTCCGCTGGGTTATGGTGCTTCAAAGCACCCAAGAAGAAAGCTCACTTGACTCAAAGACTCAGCCAGCAGACAATGACTACAGAACCAGGATCAGGAAGAGCTTCCTTCTGTCCTTGCCTAAAAGGAAGGACGGTCTCCAAATGAGATCCACAATGCCCTATAAAAGCAAAAGAAAACTACTTGATCTGTAGCACCCCAAGGCAATTCCATTTTGTACTTCCCACAATAAGCTTCATAATTACCACTCTGTCTCTACAAGCACAGCAAGAGACAGGGAACAAGGTTTTTACCAAAAGTACTTTTAAATCACTCTAACCAAGTGAAATTTAAATCACTGGATAAACCTGAATGAAGTGAACTGGGCTGTAAGGTTCTGAAGTTACTGAACTGAGTTTTGGGGTTGGAAGGGACTCTAAAGTATCCTGTCTACAAAAAATAAGTTCTTTTATATTCTCTTTTAAACAGTTCCCTTTTCTGTAAAATGAGACCACCTAATCTAATTCTTTCAAGCACCAAGTTCTACGATCTACATTTATATTTTAACAAAAAAACATGTTACAGACATGAGCACGTACACAACGCACACAAATATGTACATATTTTATACTTGATCTAGCAGTAAGGGCATACCGCAGTAAAGTTAAAAATTTTCTTTGTTTTGTTGATGTGATGCATCACGTTGATTGATCTGCGGATGTTGAACCATCCCTGCGTTCCTGGTATAAATCCCACTTGATCATGGTGTATGATCTTCTTAATGTATTGTTGTATTTGGTTTGCCAATATTTTGTTGAGGATTTTTGCATCAATGTTCATCAGCGATATTGGCCTGTAATTTTCTTTCTTTGTATTGTCTTTGTCTGGTTTTGGTATCAGGGTGATGTTGGCCTTGTAGAATGATTTAGGAAGTGTTCCATCTTCCTCTATTTTTTGGAATAGTTTGAGAAGGATGGGTATTAAATCTTCTTTGAATGTTTGGTAAAATTCACTGGAGAAGCCATCTGGTCCTGGACTTTTATTTTTGGGGAGGTTTTTGATTACTATTTCAATCTCTTTAATTGTTATTGGTCTATTATGTATGATCTCACTCATATGTGGAATATAAACCAACACATGGACAGAGAAAACTGAACTGTGGTTACCGGGGGCAGTGGGGGTGGGGGGTGGGCACAAGGGGTGAAGGGAGTCATATATATGGTGATGGACAAACAAAAATGTACAACCCAAAATTTCACAATGTTAGAAACCATTAAAACATCAATAAAAAAAAAAACCCCAAAAAAACCAAAAGTTTCTTCAAGAAACTTAGCTAATGTGAATTGGAATATGCTCCAAATAAGACATATTCCTGTTCCCTTTATTCTTTACTCCACTTTAACTACAACTTAACAAGTTATCAGGTAGCTAAGATTTTTCTTTGAGTAAAGAGAACCTCACAGAAAAGTTAATCTTCTTGGACCCAAAGTTTTCTGGATTTTCAAAATCATTCCATTAGCTACTACAATTGCTAAATCTAAAAGAAAAAGAGAATCTATTTGCATATGGCTAAATAAATTTAGGCTTATGATTTACCTTAATTTTCCTTGAACCCTGGTATATAGTTTGCTAATCAATTATAACCTAAGCTACTTGATATTATTATCATAGGTCAGTAAGTTATTCCCCTCTTAAGGTCCTGTGATGACTAATTACCGCCTATAGGATAAAATCCAAACTCCTGAGTGTGGCAGGTAAGGCCTTCTTCAAGTCATCACTCTACTTCCCTTTCCAATCTAAAACTCCTACAGTTGCCCAAATATGTCAGTGTGATCATAGGCATGGAGAGTGTGTTTACCTGCCACATTTGAGAAGTCCATGAGGTCCTCCCTCCCCATATCTGTCCCATCCATCCCCTTCCACTGCCCGCCAATCTCCAATTATTCTTTATCCTTCAAGAAATGGGACAAAAGTCACCTCCTCTCTATCTTCCAACTGTCTTAGTAGCACTGACACCTTCTTCCCTCAACATGCTGCATGTGTTATCTAGTTCCTATAAAGTCCTAAATAACTAACCTCACTCATTTATCTAAGTCTCTGTCCCTTTACTGGTAAGCCCTTCAAAAGCAAGGGCAGTCACCAACATCCCCAGCATTTCACAGTACTTGGTACAAAACAGGCATAAAAAGTGTTTGAATGCATGACTGAAGGATGAGGCTTGCTTTCTCAAATTTACCACACTCAATATTTTTCTTTATTTAGCTGACTTTCATTCTAGACACTGGGAACACAGCAAAAACAAAAACGGAGGACTCTAAGTTAATTATTTTAGCACTTACCACTCCATCTATTGCCATGCAGAGAAGTCGTCTTGGTCTTACTATATTGAAAAGTCTGTCAACGTATTCAAAAATTGCAACCATCATTTCATCTTCGTTTTTTGGTGCTGGTCTATAATGATAAGCAAACAATGTAATATAATATAGTACTCCTCTGTAACTGGTGATGTCAGTGACAAAAACAGGTTACGTACTTGTCTTCAGGATGAGTACAGGGATGGATGATTCCATTCATATCCAAATACAGATTACCAAACTCCACGTCATTTGGATTAGGTTTACTGGCATCAACAGGAATCTTTACACCATTGCATTCTTTTGGCTATGAGGAAATGAGAATTAATAGCAGTTTGATTGTTCAAGTCTGAAAGTGATATAACGTAGGCTCAGTAAGTACCTGTGTTTCATTTCTGAATTGGAAATAAAACACTTTAAGCAATCTTTAAATTATAAGTTATCTTATTCCTTAAAGCAAACTGAAGTAGATATTTCATTTGTAGAAAGTAGACAGTTTCCAACACAAGTTAATCTTCTCTATGTGAGGGATAGTTATCAAATTTCCAAATCATTCAGTTGTCCAAGCGAGAGACCAGGGGAGTCACCTTAGAATTCTTTTCCCTTACCACCCATTCCAATAAGTCCTGTCAATTTAACATGAAAAACGCTAACAACATCAGGGCATCATCTCTCACCTACAAGACTGGAACGGTCTTCGTATGGACTGCCCACCTCTAGACTCTCCTGTCTCCAGCCTACCCTCTATGCTGCCAGAGTTTTTTTTTCTAAAATACAAATGTGGCTGCATCTTAATCTTGCCTGATTCTCCCAGTGATTCCCATAGCGGGTGTAAACCAATGAGCCTGGACCCACCCTAGTCTCCTGTCCCACCACGATATTGTTCAGGTCCACCCCATCTCGTCTAAGTTCCTGGAAAACGCTCTCATCTCTCAATGTCTTTGCACACTGCTTCCTCTCTCTCAACACCCACTTCCTGAAATCTTAGTAATTTTCCAGGGTCAGACTCAGATCAAATGTTGTTCATTTTATAACACTTTGTTACACATCTCCTAAGAAATTAACTGCCCTTCCTTCTGCATTTCCACACAATTTTGCTTATTCACTTGTAGCACTTCCATGGTTTTATAATTAATTTGTCATTCTAACCCAGCTACACTATGCATTCTTCAAAAGGTAAGGACTGTGCCTTACTCACTCCTGGAGGCACTCAATTATACTTTTGTGATAAACATTACCTTTGTCTTTTTCTCCCAGAGCTTCAGCAGATGATAAGAATATGAGATAGGTTTTTACTGTTACTAATAGTAAAAGTCACTTAAAAAATAATAGTTCCCCAACACATGCAAAGCATCATTTGTAACAGCAAAAAACTGTGAACAATTTAAAAGCCCACTATGTACATGCTACATCATGGATGAACCTCAAAAACATTCTAAGTGAAAGCCAGTCATGAAAGACCACAAAAGATTCCATTTATATGATCCAGAATAGACAAACCTATAGAGACAGAAATAGATTAGCTTTAATCTGAGGGTAGAGGAAGCAGAAGGGAGATAGGAAGTAACCACAAGTGAGTACAACATTTCTTTTGGGCGTGATGTAAATGTCCTAAAATTAGATAATAGTGATTGTTGTACAACTCTGTATATATACTAAAAACCACTGAATTGTACGCTTTAAATGGGTGAACTTTACGGTATATAAATTATATCTCAATAAAGCTATTAAAAATAGATAAATAAACGGTCAACTTAATTAGGAAAAAAAAGAGCCCAAAGAATGGATTAATAAACTGTGATATGTCCATATAGTAGAATATCAAATAGAAGTGAGATTCAAAGAACTAGAGCTGGATGGTCACAAATATATTGCTAAGACAAAAAAGCAAGCTGCAGAAGAATACATACAGTATACCACTTATCCAAAGTCATCACACAGACAAAACAACAGTAGGTATTGTTCAGGGATGAATACATATGCAATGAAAGCAAAATTAGAAAAGCAAAGGAATGATAAACACCAATTTCAGGACAGTGGTTATCTTTGAGAGAGAGGGAAAGCAATGAGATTGAGCTTCAGTTTGGATTTATAATTGGGAGAAAAGGATATCAAAAGAGATTTAAGGGCAGAATAGGGAAGAAGCTATCAGACAGTGTTCCATACCTCCGTGCTATGAATCAGGAAAGAGGGGTTCAATCAGAAGCAGTGAATGGGATAACTGGTAAGGAAAGCAGGAGGTCAATTTTTAGGGGGTCTATTGAAAAAGATAACCTGATGACCCCCAAACATAACAAAACAAATTCTATGAAGGCAGGAGGCTCTCTGCCTATCCAACTAACCTCTACACTCCAAAGTCCACATTTTCCTCTCTCCTGCACCAAATTGACACCACACTCAGGAGAATCCAGACCCACTTTCTTTATGCTCCCCAGGAAGCCAGATAGTTAGTATTTTAGACTTGTTGGCCATATGATCTTAGTTGCAACAACTCATATCTGCCTTTGTAGAGTGAAAGCAACCATAAAGATACAGACATGAATGGGTATGGCTGTGTTTCAGTAAAACTTTATTTACAAAAACTGTACACTGGCTTGCTAACCTCGGCCTTAGTGCCTAGCACATCACTAGGCATATTGCAGCTCTTCAACGGATGTTGCGTATAGCTACATGAGAATTTCTACTTCCACTACCTAGAAAGTATAGCACGGGGAAGGGTGCATGGGGAGGTCCTAACTTTGAGAAAAGAGCTCCAGGCATTCCCAATAAGAAAACTGAACATACTTTCCTCTCAGGAGTTACTGTAGATATAGTCAACACATTAATTACGTAAACTTAGAGTTTCTTTCTTCAAGAGAAGATTTTGATGCTCACCAAAGGAACTCACTCCTCAAGAGCCTTGCCAAACACAAGCCAACGTGTCTCCTGCTGCATTAAAGAGATCCTCAGTCAAAGGGCAGCTAAAAGGAGAGCGACTCTGAACCCTAAAAACAATTCATTTCAAAGAACTTTTCAATATCTCTTGGATTTACCAGATGATAAACTGAGCACACACTGCAGCCTTCCCTTTTTACTCCAAGACCACATGAAAGACTAAAAACAAACAAATAATCACAACTGCATAACCGTACTGGAATACCAGAAGAACCCTCTGCGGCTGAGAAACCATGAGGGATGCCTGAAATGTGGAAAACTAGATCTGACAAGATGGAGCACACAGCCTAAAACAGGCAGAGAGGAGTTCGGCAGCCGAGAAGTGGGAGAACACAAGAAGGCTCCAGGCCCAGAGAGGGGGCTCAAGGGATAGTCTCTGGATGATCCGTCACCACCAGCAGCAGGAAGAGAAAGGTGGGTCAACCCCTGCACTCTCCTCTCACCCCCTCAGGTCCCACGTGCAGCAGGCAACTGGAGACAGGATTCCCAGAAAACCCGGGCGCTTGAGTAGGAAAAGCAGTGCAGTACTCTGGCTCTCTAGCGGTTCCCCAGAGGAACAGGGAGCACATCTGCCCAGAGGGCTGGCCGTGCAGCAGTTCCGCCAAGCAGGAATCCCACTTCTCCTCCACTTCACGGAAAAAGAAAGGGATCTATTTATCCCTAATAGGCAGTTGGGAAATTATCCTATTTGTACACAAAGATGCCGAGGAATCAAGATAAAGAAGATATTTTAAGGGCCGGCCCCATGGCTCAGCGGTTAAGTGCGCGCGCTCCACTACCGGCGGCCCGGGTTCGGATCCCGGGCGAGCACCGACGCACCGCTTCTCCGGCCGTGCTGAGGCCACGTCCCACATACAGCAACTAGAAGGATGTGCAACTATGACATACAACTATCTACTGGGGCTTTGGGGGGGAAAAAAAAGGAGGATTGACAATAGATGTTAGCTCAGAGCCGGTCTTCCTCAGCAAAAAGAGGAGGATTAGCACGGATGTTAGCTCAGCGCTGATCTTCCTCACAAAAAAATAAATAAATAAAACTGTTTAAAAACAAAAGAGAAGATATTTAAAGAATTAAAGATGGTACAAACATGCAAATAGTGAGTCTGTATAAAAACACACTCCACAGGTTTTGAAATAAACCCCCAAAATGAGTTTCCCACCACCTTCCTCTTCCAATCTTATAATAAGGCTTCCGGCTCCTCAAACGTAAAGCTGAAGCCACTCCTGTCAGTGACAGCTAAGCGTATGCATTTTTGTGTGAGCCTGCACAGTATTTAACAGCAGCATTAGAAAACCATGAATCACGCCTGAGGTTCCACTGTAACACTGAGTTCTCACTACTGGAAGTCAGATGCCAAACTACAGCATTGGGTTTTAGATTTCCCTTAAAGCAGCTTGGAACTCAAGAACTGCAAAACATGGGTGATATTTTGGGGAGAAATGGTCAAAAGGCTAAGGAAAATTTCAAATTGCAGCATTTTGGTTAAAAATTCAGGCCATAAATACCGATACAGTTGCCAAATAGAAAATTTTAACATCTTTAGTGATTAGTATTTTTTCAAGTAGTATGTATCTTAGGTCCTCATTTTTATACCGTGTTAGTCAACAAAGACTATTAATTATCACTAACATTTACAAAGCACTTAAAATGTGATAGGCACTGTTCTAAGGGATTCTACTCATGGATTATTCCCCTCTCGCCTCACAAGAACCCTGTGAGGTACAGAGTAGCCCACTTATAAATGAGAACACAAATGCTGAGAGGGATTAAGTGGCTTCTCCAAAGTCACACTACTGCCAAGAGACCCAGCAGTTTGAATCAGAGCTGGGATCTTAACCAGTATGTTAGACTGACTGATTATAATTTCACTAGATTCAACATGAATTTATTGAACATTTATAATGTGCATCAAAGACTACAGCCAGTGCTACAGAGGACACAAAACATGTAAAACGTGTGAAATTGATCCTCGCTCTCTAAGACACAAGATAACACTGGAGAGATCGACTTCCAGCATGACAGCGTGAGTAGCTCTGCTCACCTGCTTCTCGGGGAAACTAGTGAATTTTTTTTAAAAATAACACCATTTACAGCCCTTGGAAACGGTCCTAGGGCAAGACAGCAATCTAGTCACAAAAACCTAAGAAAATTCAGCATTGACAATACAACAGAGCATGGAAAAGTTTCAACCTAAAGACACTCTCAAGAACAGTGCAAGTTGTGGTGAAAAGCAAGTGGGAAGAGAATCCTGGATCTAATGAAGATACAGCCCAGACTATAGGCCAGCTAGTTTGTAGGAGAGAACCAGGGAATGAGACAGCTGGGAAGAGCCCTCTTGGGGTTCGTACAAGTACCAAACATTAACCTCAGAAACTAATCCCCGGCAGGAGCCACAATTTGACTGGATTAGTCTGTAGAGGAATTTATGCCCCAGGGCACTGCTGAAAACAACACAGCAATGGGCCACAATTGTGGAGGTTAACTGCTGGGTGTAATGAGGGCAAGAGTGGGAGAGAGTCCTACCTGTACCTGTCATCCTAGGGTGGCTCTGGGCATGCCCCAAACTGCACCACCCAGAGAGCAATATCAGAGGTCTAACACAGTGAGGAAGAAATACATCTCACTAAAATAATCCAGCTGGTATATAAACAAATAACAGTACCAAGCCCTGAAAGAGTCTGGGGGTGGGGGGCCAATACCCAGAGTTGCTACAATATGTTATCTAAAACGTCCTATTTATAGCAAAAAACTACCAGGCATGTAGAAAAACAGAAAAGTATGACCTATACACTGGGTAAAAGGCAGGCAACAGAAACTGCCTGTGAGAGCATCCAGATGTTAGATTTAACAGAACAGAGTTTAAAGTAGCTATTATAAGTATGCTCATAGAACTAAAGAGATGTACATAAAAGAAGTTATGATGACAATTTATATCAAATAGAGAATATCAACAAAGATAAAAATTACAAAAAAGAAACAAGTGGAAATTCTGGAGTTGAAAACTACAGTAACTGAAATAAAAAATTCAACTAGAGGGGCTTGACAGTACATTTGAATTGGCGAAAGAATTAGCAAACTTAGATACATTAATAGAATTTATGCAAGCTGAAGAGCAGAGAGAAATAAGAATGAAGAAAAATAAACAGAGCCTGATAGAAATACGGGACCAATTAAATGCACGAACATACACAGAACTGGAGTACTGAAAAGAGAGGAGAGAAAGGAGCAGAAAAAATATTCAAGGAAATAATAACCCCAAACTTCCCAAATTTATTAAAAAACAATAACTTATACATGCAGGAAGCTCTAAGAACTCCAAGTAAGATAAACACAAAGAGACCCACAAACAGACACATCAGAGTAAAAAATGCTGGAGGTAAAAGACAAGGAGAAAAATGTTTAAAAGAATCAAGAGGAAAAATGATGAGTCACTTACAAGGAAACCCAATAAGACTGACAGCTGGCTTCCAGCAGAAACAGGGGAGGCCAGAAGGCAGTGGGATAGCACATAGAAAGTGCTGAAGGAAAAAACGTTAACTAAGAATTCTATATTCAGGAAAGGTACTGTTCAAAAATGAAGAAAAAATAAAGACTTTGCCAGATAAACAAAAATTGAGAGAATTCATTGCTAGTAGACCTGATTTACAAGAAATACTAAAGAAAGTTCTTCAGGCTGAAAACAAGTGACCCCAGGAAAGGTAATTATACATATTGTTTATCCTTTCTATTCTTAACTGATTTAAAAACCAATTGTATAAAATAATATCACACAATGTATCATGGCTTAAAACGCACAATTTAATGTAAGTGTAATGTATTTCCTATAACAGCCCAAAAGGAGGTGGATGGAAGCAAAGTTGCAATGAGCTAAGGAAATGACTGCAGATGGTAAAATGATAATTATAACAATGCAATGTTGAGTTTGTAACATTAACAGATATAATACATATAACAACAATACCAAAAAAAAAGGGAAAATGGGAATCAAGCTGCATAGCAGTAAAGGTTCTGCATATTACCCAAATTCAGCTAGTACAAATCTAAAGCTGATGAGACGTGTATAGTAAACCCCAGAGCAATGACTTAAAAAAATTCAAAAAAAAAAACTAAAAAAAAGATCACTAATGAAATTAAAATGCTACATTAGAAAATACATATAGAAAACAAAAACTAAAATGGCAGATGTAAATCCAACTCTATCAGTAACATTAAACGTGAATAGATTGAACAATCAAAAGGGAAAGATTGTTAGATGGGATTTAAAAAAACACGATCCAACTATATGTTGTCTACAGGAGACACACGAGAGTCACAGAGACAAAAACACTGAAAGTAAATGGATGGGGAAGAATATCATGCAAACAGCAACCACAAGAAATCTGGAGTGGCTGCACTAACATCAGACAACACAGACTTTAAAACAAGAATACTAGAGACAGTGACATTTTATAATGATGAAATAGTCAACATTTCAAGACAACAATTAAAAACATACATGCATCTATTAATGGAGCATTGAAATACATGAAACTTTTAACAGAAATGAAAACAGACAATTCAACAATAGTTGGAGACTTCAATACCCTCATACACAGCTGGTGGGAATGCAAACTGGTGCAGCCTCTATGGAAAACGGTATGGAGATTCCTCAAAGAATTAAAAATAGAGATGCCCTATGATCCAGCTATCCCACTACTGGGAATCTATCCAACGAACCTGAACTCAACAATCCCAAGGGCCTTATGCACCCCTATGTTCATTGCAGCATTATTCACCATAGCCAAGAAGTGGAAGCAACTTAAGTGTCCCTCGACTGATGACTGGATCAAGAAAATGTGGTATATATATACAATGGAATACTACTCAGCCATAAAAAAGACAAAATCGTCCCATTTGCAACAACATGGATGGGCCTGGAGGGTATTATGTTAAATGAAGGAAGCCAGAAAGAGAAAGACAAACACTGTATGATCTCACTCATATGTGGAATATAAACCAACACATGGACAGAGAAAACTGTATGTGGTTACCAGGGGCAATGGGGGTGGGGGGTGGGGGGTGGGCACAAGGGGTGAAGGGAGACATATATATGGAGATGGACAAACAAACATGTACAACCCAAAATTTCACAATGTTAAAAACTATTAAAACATCAATAAAAAAAAAAGACAAAACTGAAGGGAAAAAAAAAAAAGACAGGACAAGATTACCAACCTTACAGAATCAAAAAGGATTATAAACAAATACTATGAATAATAGTACACAAATTAGATAACTTAGAGGAAATACACAAATTACTAGAAAAACACAAACTACAAAAATGACTCAAGATAATCTGAATAAACCTATAATAAGTGAAGAGATTGAATCAGTAATCCACAAACTATGCACAAAGAAAAGCCCAGGCCTAAATGGTTTCACCGCTGAAATCTACCAAACACTCAAGGAAGAATTAACAGCAATTCTTACAAAAAAAAAAAAAAAAAAAAAAGAAGAGGAAGAAACACTTTCCACCACATTTTATGGGGGTAATATTACCCCTATACCAAAATCAGACAAAGATGTCACAAGAAAGCAAAACTACAGGGGCCAGCCTGGTGGCGTAGAGATTAAGTTTGCACGCTCCACTGTGGCGGCCCAGGGTTCACAGGTTTGGATCCCGGGTATGGACTGATGTACCGCTTGTCAAGCCATGCTATGGCGGTGTCCCATATAAAAAAAAATAAAGAGAGGAAGACGGGCACGGATGTTACCCCAGGGCCAATCTTCCTCCGCAAGAAGAGGAAGACTGGCAACGGATGTTAGCTCAGGGCTAATCTTCCTCACCAAAAAAAAAAAAGAAAACAAAACTACAGACTAATATCTCTTACCAACATGGATGTAAAAGTCCTCAACAAAATACTAGCAAACTGAATCTAGCAATATATAAAAAGAATTATACACCATGACCAAGTGGGATTTATCCTAGGGATGCAAAGTTGGTTTAACATCCAAAAATAATTAATGTAATACATCATACAAATAGAATGAAAAACAAAAAATCACAAGACCATCTCAGCAGATGTAGGAAAAAGCATTTGACAAAATTCAACACGCTTTCACGATTTAAAAAAAAACTCAAACTAGGAACAGAAGGGAAGTTCCTCAATATAAAGGGCATCTACAAAAAATCTCCAGTTAACATCATACTTAATGGTGACATACTGGATGGTTTCCCTTTAAGATTAGGAACAAGACAATGATTTCCACTCTTGCCATTTCTATTCTAAATTGTAGCGGAGGTTCTAACCAGGGCAATTAGGCAAGAAAAAGAAATAAAAGGCATCTATATCGGAAAGGAGGAGGTAAAACTATCTCTATTCGCATGAAGTGATCCTGTATATAGAAAACCCTAAGGAGTCTACCAAAAAACTATTAGAAGTAATAAATGAGTTCAGCAAGGTTGCAGGATACAAGATCAATATACAAAACCCAATTGAATTTCTATACATTTGCATTGAAAAGCCCAAAAGTAAAATTAAGAAAACAATTCCATTCACAATAGTATCCAAAACCAGGAATAAATTAACCAAAGAAATGCAAAACTCATACTCTGAAGTTGATTCTAAATTCATACGGAATTCTAAGGCAACAAGCTACAACTAACAAAACAATTCTGAAAAAGAAGAATAAATAGTGTAAGACTCATACTTCCCAATTGCAAAAGTTACTACAAAGCAACAGTTGTCAAGACAGTGTGGTACTGGTACAAGGACAAACATACAGATCAATGGAACAGAACTGAAAGACCAGAAATAAACCTATACACCTGTGGTCAACTGATTTTTCACAAGGGTGCCAATGGTGCTGTGACAATTGAATAGCTATATGCAAAAGAATGAAGTTAGACCCTAACCTTATCCCATAAGCAAAAGTTTACTCAAAATGGATCATACACTTCAATTGAAGAGCTAAAACTATAAAACACTTAGAAGAACACACAGGCATAAATCTTCATGACCTTGTATTTGGCAATGGACTCTTAGATCTGACACCAAAAGCAGAAACAACTAAATAAATGAATAAATAAGTTAAACGTCATCATCAAAATTAAGAACTTTTATGCTTCAAAAGACACTATCAAGAAAGTGGAAAGACAATCTAGAATGGGAAAAAATATCTGCAAATCATATATGTAATGAGGAACTTGTATTCGGAACATATATTAAAAAGCTCTTGGGGCCAGCCCGGTGGTGTAGCAGTTAAGTTCGCGCGCTCCACTTTGGCGGCCCAGGGTTCATGGGTTCTGATCCCAGGCACAGACCAACATACTGCCTATCAAGTCATGCTGTGGCTGCGTCCATATAAAGTAGAGGAAGACGGGCACGGATGTGAGCCCAGGGCCAATCTTCCTCAGCAAGAAGAGAAGGATTGGCAACAGAAGTTAGCTCAGGGCTGATCTTCCCCACCTCCTCCCCCCAAAAAACTTCTTACAATTCAGTAATAAAAAGACAACCCAATATAAAATAGGCAAAGAATCTGAACAGATATTTCTCCAAAGAAGATATACAAATGGCCAATAAGCACATGAAAAGATGCTCAGTATCATTAGTCATAAGGGAAACGCAAATCAAAACCACAATAAGATACCACTTCATACCCACTAGAATGGCTAAAATTAAAAAAGTTAGATAACAAGTGTTAGTGAGAATGTGGAGAAACTGGAACCCTCAAACACTGCCACAGGAATGTAAAATGTTGCAGCCACTTTGGAAAATAGTCTGGCAGTTTCTCAAATAATTAAACATAGAGCTACCATGTAACCCAGCAATTCTACTCCTAGGTATATATCCAACAAATGGAAACATGTCCACACAGAAACTTGTACATGAATGTAACAGCATCACTCATAATAGTCAAAAGGTGGAAACAACCCAAATGTCCAAAGACACACAAACAGATAAACAAAATGTGGTATATCCACACAATGAAACATTATTTGGTCATAAAAAAGAATGAGATACTGACATATGCTACAACATAAATGTACCTTGAAAATATAATGCTAAGTGAAAGAAGCCAGCCAAAAAAAAACCCATATACTATATGATTCTATTCCTAGGAAAGTCAGAATAGGGAAATCTATAGAGACAAAAAAGTAGCTTAGTGGTTGCTTAGGGATGGGGTAAACAGGGTCAGGGGATAAAGGGATGGTAGCTGAAGGGTTCAGGCTTCTTTTTGAGGTGATGAAAATATTCTAAAATTTACTGTGGTGATGGTTACACACATCTGTGAATATATTTTAAAAAACCACTGAATTATAAACTTTAAATGGGTGAATTGTATGGTATGTGAATCATATCTCAATAAAGCTGCCTAAAAAATGTAGTAGCCAGCTCCAAAAAAAAACATCATAGTGAAGAAAGCAGAATGTAGGGTCAGAGAGCAACATCGCTTTTGTTCATCATTAATCCTTCCTGCCCTTAAAGCCATGCCTGCATGTTTGCAAAAAAAAAAAAAAAAAGGACTAAATGAAGTAGACGAGTGACAGGAAAAAAGCAGGGTAGGAAACCTGGATTTCACCACATGAAAAGAGCACAATTCTACACTATGCAATGTCACCAAAAATTAGACATAAAAATATCCTCACTTATACCTGGACATACAAACTACTAAAAACTCACTTACCAAATAAATTTCTGAAACATCAAATGAGTCTGTGTAAGGCTTTGTTTGAAGAACTTAACTTGTATTAATTGATTTAATCCACACAACCACCCTATGTGGTACATATATAGCTGATCTTCATTATTTACAAGTTCCATATTTGTGAATTCACCTACTCACTAAAATTTTTTTGGAATCCCAAATCAGTATTTGCAGCATTCTCATGGTCATTCGCAAACATGAGCAGAGCAGTGAAAAATTTCAGTCTATCAACACACACGTTCCAGTTGAGGTCAAACAAGGTGACACTCTGCCTTACTTCAGCTCTCATACAGAAATGACCAGAGGATAGACATGGTAGGGAGCAGTGTGGTGTAATGCAAGAAGCTCCAGTTCTTTCGAGTTTAGGAGAGTTTAAGTCATTTTCCCAAGATCAGAAAGCTAACGAATGGAGGACTGTATGAGCCAAGGACACAAAGTGAAGAAATTGATGGTTGAATGAATTAATAGTTAAAAGGCTAAAAAAAGAGATAAAACGAGATCATAAAAAATACTTACACCAAAAGAAGAAAAAATGGAGAAGGGAAACAAAAAACAGATGAGACAGAAAACAAACAGTAAGATGATAGATTTAAATCTAACCATATCAATAATCACATTCAACGTAAATGTTCTAAATGCCCCAATTACAAGGCAGAGATTGTGAAAACAGTGTGGCAGTTCCTCAAAAAGATAAACACGGAATTACCATATGATGTTGCAATTCCACTCATAGGTATATACCCAAAGAAATGAAAGCAGGAATCACTCACAGGTATACACCCAAAGCACTGATGTGGCATACAGATACTTGTCCACCAATGATCATAGCAGCATTATTCACAACAGTCAAAAGGTAAAAATAACCCAAGTGTCCAAACAAAATGTGATAAACACATACAATGGGATATTATTCAACCTTAAAGAGGAATGAAACTCTGATATATGCTAAACATGGATGAAACTAGAAAACATGCTAAGTGAAATAAGCCAGACACAAAATGCCAAATACTATATGACTCCACTCATCTTAGGTACCTAGAATAGGCAAATTCATAAGACAGAAGGTAGGGGAGAAGGGAGAACGGGGAATTATTGTGTAATGGGTATAGAGTTTCTGTTTAGGATGATGAAAAAGTTACAGAAATGAAGAGTCACAATGGTTTCACAATATTGTAAATGTACTTAATGTCACTGAATTCTAAACCTTATAATGGTTAAAATGGCAATTTTTATGTTACATATATTTTGCCACAATAAAAAAAAAAAGGGCAGAGATCATCAAACTATAAAAAAGCAAGACCCAAGTGTATGTTGCCTACAAAAACAAACACTTTAAATATAAAGACACAAACAGGCTAAAAGTAAAAGGATGGAAATAGACCATGCTAGCACTAGTCAAAAGATCTGGCTACATTAATATTGAACAAAGTAGACTTCAGAGCAAAGAATATTACCAGGGATAAAGAGGGCCACTTTATAACGATAAAGGAGTACATTCATCAAGAAGACATAACAATCCTAAGCATTTATGTACCTAATAAAAGAGCTTCAAAATGCAAGGAGCAAAAAACAATGGAACTAAAAGAAGAAACAAACAAATCCAAAAAATTATAATAGGAGATTTCCACACCCCTACCAATAATTGACAGAACAAGGAGACAGAAAATCAGTAAATGTTGTTCAAGTCTTTCATATCCTATCAACAAACGTGATAACATTTATAGAACACTCCACCCAATAACAGCAGCACATATATCTTTTTAAAGTCAAAATGAAACATTTACCAAGACCATATCCTGGGACATACAACAAATCAGATAAGCTTTTAAAAGATTCAAATTATGCAAAGCATGTTCTCTGACAGGGGAACTAAATTAGAAATCAATAACAGAAAAAAAGTCTGGAAAATCCCCCAAATATTTGAAAATTAAATAATACTCTTCTAAATAAGCAATGGGCCAAAGAAGAAGTCAAAGAGGATATCAGGAAATATTTGTTATTGAATGAAAATGAAAACACAACATGTCATTATTTGTGGCATAGAGTTGAAACAGTATCTAGAAGGCTGTTTATGGCACTCAACACCTTTATTAGAGAAAATGCAATGTACCAAAGCAATGACCTAAGTTCCCACCTTAAGAAATAAGGACAAGAAACGCAAGCTAAACACAAAGTGAGCATAAGAAACAAATAAGAGCAGAAGTTGATGAAAAAGAAAACAGAGAAACAACAGAGAAAAATCAATGAAACCAAAAGCTAGTTCTCTGAGATCAGTCTAACCAGACTATTAATGGAACAAAAGAGAAAAGACAAAATTAGTATCAGAAATAAGAGAGGTGACATCACCACATTTTCTATCAATAGTAAAAGGATAATAAGGAATACTATGAACAACTTTTGTCAACACATTTGACTACTCAGATGAAATGGACAAAACCTGTGAAAGTTAAAAATTACAACAGCTCATTCAAAAAGAAATAGATAATCTGAATAGCTCTATATCTACTAAAGAAAGTGAATTTGTAGACAAAAACCTTCCCCCAAAACTTCAGGCCCAGAAAGCTTCACTGGTGAATTCTACCAAATATTTAAGCAAGAAATAACACCAATTCTAGACACACCCTTCCAGAAAACTGGGGAGGGTATATACCGCGCAGCTCAATCTGAGGCCAAGGTTACTCAAAAACTAAAACTAGACAAAGACATTTCAAGAACACTACAGACAAATATCCTTTTTGAACATAAATGTAAAAATGTAAATGAAGAAATCTTTAGCAAATTGAATCCAACAGTATATAAAAATAATATACCATGACCAAGTGGGATTTACCCAAGGAATGCAAGGCGAGTTTAACATTTCAAAATCAATGTAATTCATCATATTAAAAAACTTAAAACAGAAACCATGGGATGAATTAAAACTATAAAACATCTCTAAGAAAACACAAGAGAGAATCGTAGTGACCTTGGCTTTGGCAAAGATCGTTAAATACAATACAAAGAGCGGAAATATAAAAAAATATATATAAAACAGACTTCATTAAAATTAAAAACTTCTGTTCTGTGCACTGGTAAGAAGTAAAAAGGTAAGCCAGAGTAGGAGAAAATACCTGCAAAAGATATATCAACACGTAAGAAACTCTACAATTCAATAAGACAAACTACCCAACTTAAAAATGAGCAAAAGATCTGAATAGACACCTTGCTCGAGAAGATATACAGCACGCAAATGAGCACCTGAAAAGATGGTCAACATCATCTGTCATCAGGCAAATGAAAATTAAAACGACAACGAGATAACACTAGACTAGAACGGCTAAAACTCAAAAAGACTAACCAGACTAAGTGCTGGAGAGGGAGTGGAGCAACTACAGCCTGCACACATGCTGGCGGCAATGTAAAATCGTACAACCACTTTGGAAAACAGCTTGGCAAGTTTTTAACTAATCACACACCTACCACACAATTCAACCATTTCACTCCTGAGTATTTTCTCTAAAGAAATGAAAGCACATGTCCACACAAAGACTTGTACACCAATGTTCACAGAAGTGTTTTGTTTAATAGCCCAAAACTGGAAACAATCCAAATGTTCCTCAATCAGGTGAAGGAACAAACAAAATGTGATACATGCACAACACAGACTACTACTCAAAAATAACAAGAAATGAACTATTGATATATGTAAGAACATGGGCGAATTTCAAAATAATTATTCTGAATGAAAGTAACTGAGCCAGGTAAAACAAAGAGTACATATTATATAATTTCATGTATATAAAATTGTAGAAAATGAAAACTTATCTACAGAGTCAGAAATCAGTGGTTGACTAACGACAGGCAGCACACAGTTGTAGGGAGGAATAACAAAGGGCCAGAAGGAATGTTTTAGAGGTGACGCTCATTATCTTGATTATGGTGACGGTTTCATGGATGTACACATATCTCAAAATGTATTAAACTGTACACTTTAAATATGTGCAGTTTGTTGTAGGTCAATAATACCTCAATAAAGCTGCGAGAGGAGGGGGAGAACAGAGAGACGAAAGAAAAATAAATCAGCCTAGGAGGACCAGGATCCAGAGTTCAGAGAGGGCAGTGAAAAAGGAGGTCAAGAAACAATCAAGGAGCATTCCCTAGAACTGAATAACACAAGTCCTCAGCCTCAGAGTCAGCCAAGCACCGATCAAAATAAACTGAAATTTTAAAAGAATCTATACCTAAGTACACAATCATGAACACTTATACTACCGAGGATAAAGATCTTGAAAACATTCAGAAAGAAAAATAGATCAACTACAAAAGAACGAAAGCAGAACATAGAAATTAAGCGCATGGCCTTCCTGATTTTGACAATGGCTCTGCCATGTATTAGCCAAGTGACCCTGAGTATGTTACTTAACCCCTCTGTGCTTCAGTTTTCTCATCTGTAATAGTAATAATAGTAAGGAGTAGTAGTCATGTGGTTGTTATGAGAATTTAATAAATTAATCTATAAAGTGCCTAGAACAGTGCCTGGTATGTGTTAAATACTACATAAGTATCAGTTAAATAAATAAGTCACATTAACATTCAACTTCTCATCACAGGGCCGGCCCGGTGGTGCAACCAGTTAAGTGCTAGCACTCCGCTGCGGCGGCCCGGGGTTCGCCGGTTTGGACCCCGGGCGGGCACCGACGCACCGCTTGGCAAGCCATGCTGTGGCAGTGTCCCATATAAAGTGGAGGAAGATGGGCAACGATGTTAGCCCAGGGCCAGTCTTCCTTAGCAAAAAGGGGAGGATTGGCAGATGTTAGCTCAGGGCCGGTCTTCCTCACCAAAAAAAAAAAAAACTCATCAAAAATACTGGATGACATAAGTCAAAAGAACAGCACTTTCAAAGATTTGAGGGAAACTAACTTGCAAACTCGAACTTGATGCCTAGCTAATGACCACTCATGTGTACAAGGGTAGAACAGATTCAGAAAACTCACACCCTGCACGGCATTTCTTAAGAATTCAATTGAGAATAAAAACCAAGGAAGGATTTAGGCCAAGAAAGATGATCAGAAAATAGTACCCTCAACTGAAGAAAGGAATTTTTAAAAATCTCAGGAAGCAGCTTTCCAACAAGCCTAAAGAACCAGGTGTGACAGCAACAGAAATAAAGACCTCAAGAAGGAGTCTCCAAGAAGAAAGAGGACTTGATAGAATACCTAATAAAACAGCGAGTTTGGATGTGGAACCGTATAAAGAGGAAAACAGAAAGAGAACACCAAGAAAAAGACAAAAGTAGCACAAGAAAAGAAACAGTATCACAGCATAACTTGAATCTGGAAAGTGACAAGAATTTACAATACTATTTGATTTTTCAGCTTTTAAAACAATCCCATATATAGCCAAAGCCCTGACAATTTAATTTGGGATGCCAACAAGGCAAAAGGACAGCTGGCAAGCTTGGGGTGAAGAGTAAGAGCAGCAGAGGTAGAAAAGCTAATACCTAACCTTAGAAAGTGAGAAGTCAAGGGATACTTTAAATAGAAGACGTAATAAAAAAGACACATTACTCAAAGTTATAAAGCTTACCAAGAGAAGAAATAAAGACAGTGATTTACTATTAGGAATGGGGCAGGGGATGCCGCATAAGTGACGCAATCCTCTTCTATCATAGCTAGAATTCAATAGATAGATCCAAAACCAATAAATCAGGCATAATCATGATATCTAGAGACAGAACCAAAACAGTTAAAAATGGTTATCTCTACAGAGTAGAAATGGGATGAGATGCAAGTCAAGTTTGATGGAAGTTTTAAAAACAAAGGAAACCAGCATTCAGTTTAACACTTTCTCTTTGGGAAAAACACAAGGAATACTGAAACTGCCGTCAAAACCAGGCTTTCGGTTCCTCCTGGATAGGAGCTAAGTAAAAATCAAGATCTCACCAACCTCAGCAAAAGAATGCAGTTCACTGTGACTGACGGGCACTTCCTTCAAAAACGAAGGGGCGAGGGGCATGAAGCGCCGCTGAACCTTCCCAATCCAGAAATTCCAAGCACAAAATCGAACTCGGACGGGATCACGGAACGATCAAGAGAAAACTCAATAATGGCCAGAAGTCGACACATACATTAACAAACAACCAACCAAGTATTTAAGTGCATCCAGTAATTCTGAAAATTTCAACAAGCCTTCTGTCCAGCAGTCGGGGCACCTAGAGAAGGGGGCACTTATGAGACTTCTGTCTCGTCCTAGACGTTTCTAAGATGCTGCTTTCACCGTAGGATCTAAAACAGCAACAACAGTCCTTTCACACCAGGAGAAAACCTTTCGAGCACGGGCAGTAAACAACAGAAAGCTCGCCGCGGGGGGGGGGGGGGGGGGGGGGGGGGTTACTTTACAAGGCTGTGAGAGGCTGGGATCAACACGTGCGCCTCGCTCCCCAGCTAACTCAGCGGGCCAGGCGTGTGCAGCCCAACACCTTCCAGCCTGTTCTGAAACCCGAAACGCGCTGCGCCGAGAGGAAACAAAGCCGTGGGCGGGGCCTTCCGGGCCGGAAAAAGCGGGCAGGGAGGAGCAGCCCTCCAGCGAGCACAGACCCCGCTCGGCCCTCGCCCCGCCGAGGCTGCTCTCCCAGGGCCCCGACAACGAGTGTCGGCGACCAACCGCGTGTCGGGCCGCGGCCGCCCGCGGGGCCCACAGAGCAGCGCGGGCCCCGGCGCGGCACCCCGGGGACAGGCGGCGGGTCCCGAGGGCCGCGGCCCAGACGCGCTGGGGCTCCGAGCTTGCCGCCACGCACCTCCTCACCTTCTCTTCCACGCAGTCGACAATGATGGACGGGGACTTGCGGCTGAGCCAGCGAGAGAAAGCCGGGCCTCCCATAGCAGCGGCGCGGCCCTCGACGAACGTAACCAGACAGACAGGCGGGAGCGGCAGCCGCGGCACCGGGACTTCCTCCCACGTGCGCGCCGTCGACGGGAAGTGATGTCACGGCGCCGCCGCCGCAGGGGAAGCCGAGAAGGAGGCTCGCGGCCGGGCTGGTTGTCGGATTCGGGGTTCTACGGCTGACCGGGTGGTGGGGGCTGCGGCTGGCCTCGCTTGCGGCGTTAGCTTTCAGTGGTGCCAGCCCTGAAGCCCGAGGTCGACCTCATGTGAGTCGCGGGGAATCCCGGGCTGCGCCGGCGTCTTGCTTCCCCAGCCCTCGGCTTCCACTGGGGCGGGATCCCCGTGCTCCGCAGGCGCCCGGGGAGGTAGGTCTTCCTTGCCGGTTTGATCACCTCCTTTTTCTCACCCATCTCAATTCAGAGTAGAATCAAAGCATCTAAACACACTCATTATTTCTATGTCCTGGTTTCTCCCGGTTTTGTGCCACAGTACATACTTGGACTATGAAAAGGAATATTTTTAGGTATTTTACACGAATGATGGCTGGTTTGCGTAACTCCCTTTAGTTATAAAATGGGATCTAGCCGGCATTTAGCATCTAATTGAACCTTCCAGCTACATTTATGAGTATAAAATAATTGCTGATATCACTCTCCAGCATTTATTTGAGCGCTTACCACATACTAAAGCTTTGGCTAAGTGATTATCTCATTTAATTGTCACGTGAACCTTCTGAGAGTGTTACATATTATCATCTTCATGGAACAGATGAGAAAGCCAAGCTGTAAAGGGGTTAAATTACTTGCTTATTCATACTGCTGTGTTTCAGTCCAAGTAAAGATCATTTAATGCTCTGTCCTTACACTAACAGGATGCTTTTATCCTTTATTTTCTGATGGCTTCAAATCCTTTTTTTAAGCATATACAAAGAGATCTGGAAGAAGAGAGATTTATGTCCATTTGTTCAAGCCTGGAAGTGTTTCTCCATGGAATCCCCTCTTGGCTTGACAAATCACGCTCAGTCCTAAAGGCTCACCTCAAGAGGCCTTTATGAAAGTATTTCTCCTTGCTACCTGGTGTGCAAATATTTACTGCCCTTTCCTCTGTGGTCTGATGCCACTTTAAACTTCTTTAAACTGTTTAAACTGCTGGTGTGGAAATTAAGAGAAATGGTTAGCCCATGTTTCACTTAAGGACAGCCAGAACTATTCCGGAGTATTATGTCTATTGTGAAGTCCCTCATTTCTTCTGGAAACAGGCCCTCCTCGTCAAGTATTTGGTTCCCCAAGGAGGTGCTGTGTTCTTGTAAGACCACACACAAGGTAGGTGATTGAACAGCTGGGCAAATTGGGCCATTGAGAGTCCTTGCCCAGCATTTTTGAACTGAGAACCACAGGAAGGTGGTAAGGCAGTCCCTCCCAGATAGCTGAAAGCTGAAAGAGAATGGGACTTGCTGCCAGTCCGCAATGAGAGAAGCAGATTTAAGTCCCTGGTTCCAGTGGTTTTTGAGTACAGCTAAATCCCTCTTCCTGCAGTTTGGTTGGTAAACCTATTCTTTAATTCTATGAGCCAGTAAATTCTCCTTTTGTCCCACGCTAGTTTGGGACAAAACAATGGAGGCCAGAAGGCAGTGGGATAGCACATATAAAGTGCTGAAGGAAAAAACTGTTAACTAAGAATTCTATATTCAGGAAAGGTACTGTTCAAAAATGAAGACAAAATAAAGACTTTGCCAGATAAACAAAAATTGAGAGAATTCATTGCTAGTAGACCTGATTTACAAGAAATACTAAAGAAAGTTCTTCAGGCTGAAAACAAGTGACCCCAGTAAAGGTAATTATACATATTTTTTATCCTTTCTATTCTTAACTGATTTAAAAACCAATTGTATAAAATAATATCACACAACGTATCATGGCTTAAAACGCACAATTTAATATGTGTAATATATTTCCTAGTAACAGCCCAAAAGGAGGTGGATGGAAGCAAAGTTGCAATGAGCTAAGGAAATGACTGCAGATGGTAAAATGATAATTATAACAATGCAATGTTGAGTTTGTAACATTAACAGATATAATACATATAACAACAATACCAAAAAAAAAAGGGAAAATGGGAATCAAGCTGCATAGCAGTAAAGGTTCTACATATTACCCAAATTCAGCTAGTACAAATCTAAAGCTGATGAGACGTGTATAGTAAACCCTAGAGCAATTACGTAAAAAAATTCCAAAAAAAACCTAAAAAAAAGATCACTAATGAAATTAAAATGCTACATTAGAAAATACATATAGAAAACAAAAACTAAAATGGCCGATGTAAATCCAACTATATCAGTAACATTAAATGTGAATAGATTGAACAATCAAAAGGGAAAGATTGTTAGATTGGATTTAAAAAAAACATGATCCAACTATATGTTGTCTACAGGAGACACACGAGAGTCACAGAGACAAAAACACTGAAAGTAAATAGATGGGGACAAATATCATGCAAACAGCAACCACAAGAAAGCTGGATTGGCTGGACTAACATCAGACAAAATAGACTTTAAAACAAGAATACTAGAGACAGTGACATTTTATAATGATGAAATGGTCAATAGTTCAAGACATAACAATTAAAAACATATATGCATCTATTAATGGAGCATTGAAATACATGAAACTTTTAATAGAAATGAAAACAGACAATTCAACAATAGTTGGAGACTTCAATACCCCACTTTCAATAATGTATAGAACAATTAGACAGAAGATCAACAAGGAAATAGACGACTTGAACAACACTACAAACCAACCAGATCTAACAGACTCCTACAGAGCACTGCATCCAATAACAGAATATACATTCTCAAGTACATAGGGAACATTCTCCAGAACAGATCAAATGTTGGGCTATAGAACAAACCCCAATAAATTTAAAAGCAGAAAAATAATACAAAGTATGTTCTCCAACCATAATAAAATAAAATTAGAAATCAATAGTAGGAATAAATCTGGCAAATTCATAAATATGTGGGAATTAAACAACACATTCATGAATAACCAATGAGTCGAAGAAGAAATCTAAAGGGAAATCAGAAAACGCTGGTTCTTTGAAGAGATCAACACAATTGACAAACCTCTGTCCAGTCTGACCAAGAAAAAGAGAGAAGATTCAAATTACTTGAATCAAAAACAAAAGAGAGAAAACAACACTAAGATATCACCTCACGCCCGTTAGAATGGCTATAATCACCAAGCCAAGAAACAACAAACACTGGAGAGGATGTGGAGAAACAGGAACCCTCGTACACAGCTGGTGGGAATGCAAACTGGTGCAGCCTCTATGGAGAACGGTATGGAGATTCCTCAAAGAATTAAAAATAGAGATGCCCTATGATCCAGCTATCCCACTACTGGGAATCTATCCAACGAATCTGAAATCAAAAATCCCAAGGGCCTTATGCACCCCTATGTTCATTGCAGCATTATTCACCATAGCAAGAAGTGGAAGCAACCTAAGTGTCCCTCGACTGATGACTGGATCAAGAAAATGTGGTGTATATATACAATGGAATACTACTCAGCCATAAAAAAGACAAAATCGTCCCATTTGCAACAACATGGATGGGCCTGGAGGGTATTATGTTAAATGAAGGAAGCCAGAAAGAGAAAGACAAACACTGTATGATCTCATTCATATGTGGAATATAAACCAACACATGGACAGAGAAAACTGTATTGTGGTTACCAGGGGCAATGGGGGTGGGGGGTGGGCACAAGGGTTGAAGGGAGACATATATATGGTGATGGACAAACAAACATGTACAACCCAAAATTTCACAATGTTAAAAACTATTAAAACATCAATTAAAAAAAAGACAAAACTGAAGGAAAAAAAAAAAAAAGACAGGACAAGATTACCAACCTTACAGAAACAAAAAGGATTATAAACAAATACTATGAATAATAGTACACAAATTAGATAACTTAGATGAAATACACAAATTACTAGAAAAACACAAACTACAAAAATGACTCAAGATAATCTGAATAAACCTATAATAAGTGAAGAGATTGAATCAGTAATCCACAAACTATGCACAAAGAAAAGCCCAGGCATAAATGGTTTCACCGCTGAAATCTACCAAACACTCAAGGAAGAATTAACACCAATTCTTACAAAAAAAAAAAAAAAAGAAGAGGAAGAAACACTTTCCACTACATTTTATGGGGCTAATATTACCCCGATACCAAAGTCAGACAAAGATGTCACAAGAAAGCAAAACTACAGGGGCCAGCCTGGTGGCGTAGAGATTAAGTTTGCACGCTCCACTGTGGCGGCCCAGGGTTCACAGGTTTGGATCCCGGGTATGGACTGATGGACCGCTTGTCAAGCCATGCTATGGCGGTGTCCCATATTAAAAAAAAATAAATAGAGGAAGATGGGCACGGATGTTACCCCAGGGCCAATCGTCCTCTGCAAGAAGAGGAAGATTGGCAACGGATGTTAGCTCAGGGCTAATCTTCCTCACCAAAATAAAAAAGAAAACAAAACTACAGACTAATATCTCTTACCAACATGGATGTAAAAGTCCTCAACAAAATACTAGCTAACTGAATCTAGCAATATATAAAGAGAATTATACACCATGACCAAGTGGGATTTATCCTAGGGATGCAAAGTTGGTTTAACGTCCAAAAACAATTAATGTAATACATCATACAAATAGAATGAAAAACAAAAAATCACAAGACCATCTCAGCAGATGTAGGAAAAAGCATTTGACAAAATCCAACACGCTTTCATGATTTAAAAAAAACTCAATAAACTAGGAACAGAAGGGAAGTTCCTCAATATAAAGGGCATCTACAAAAAATCTCCAGTTAACATCATACTTAATGGTGACATACTGGATGGTTTCCCTTTAAGATTAGGAACAAGACAAAGATTTCCACTCTTGCCATTTCTATTCTAAATTGTAGCGGAGGTTCTAACCAGGGCATTTAGGCAAGAAAAAAAAATAAAAGGCATCTATATCGGAAAGGAGGAGGTAAAACTATCTCTATTTGCATGAAGTGATCCTGTATATAGAAAATCCTAAGGAATCTACCAAAAAACTATTAGAAGTAATAAATGAGTTCAGCAAGGTTGCAGGATACAAGATCAATATACAAAACCCAATTGAATTTCTATACATTTGCATTGAAAAACCCAAAAGTAAAATTAAGAAAACAATTCCATTCACAATAGTATCCAAAACCAGGAATAAATTAACCAAAGAAATGCAAAACTTATACTCTGAAGTTGATTCTAAATTCATACGGAATTCTAAGGCAACAAGCTACAGCTAACAAAACAATTCTGAAAAAGAAGAATAACTAGTGTAAGACTCATACTTCCCAATTGCAAAAGTTACTACAAAGCAACAGTTGTCAAGACAGTGTGGTACTGGTACAAGGACAAACATACAGATCAATGGAACAGAACTGAAAGACCAGAAATAAACCTATACACCTATGGTCAACTGATTTTTCACAAGAGTGCCCATGGTGCTGTGACAATTGAATAGCTATATGCAAAAGAATGAAGTTAGACCCTAACCTTATCCCATAAGCAAAAGTTTACTCAAAATGGATCATACACTTAAATTGAAGAGCTAAAACTATAAAACACTTAGAAGAACACACAGGCATAAATCTTCATGACCTTGTATTTGGCAATGGACTCTTAGATCTGACACCAAAAGCAGAAGCAACTAAATAAATGAATAAATAAGTTAAACTTCATCATCAAAATTAAGGAACATGAGAAATGTAAAGTTCCTGCTTTAAAATTTCATCAGGGGCAAGCAACTAATTCAAATGGAATGCAGTCATCTAAAGGACATCTTTTTAATGAGAAATGCTATTACTAAAGGAGACTTGGGCTGTTTTAAATGATATTTAGCCCAAAGCAACAAGGGAGGTATTTCAGCAGGTGACTGCTTCCATTCCCATCTATAAATTCTTCCCCAGTGACTCAGTGCCCTTGCCTGATCAGTATTTTTATGTTGATGACAAATCTCGCACACAACTCACTTATCATTGCTTGAAAAACTTACAAGAAGTGCTACTGTTTAACAAAACTGAAAAAATATATTTTGTCCTTTATGGAAAATAAGGAAGAAAGTATCAGGAAAGGAAAGAATAATTTAGCTCAAGTACTTGGTAAGAAATAGGAATACAAAAACAAATAACCAGAAATTGCTAGTATATGTATCAGCCATCTCAGAAAGAAGAAACAGGCCACTTTATTTCCTTTAAGGCCTGACATTTTTCTCTCTGCCCTTTTCCGACACCCTCCATTGTGTGGTCTCTAAGCAGCCCTACTGTGAGCAGCTGTAGACGCTAATTCGTGGTTCACTGAGGTGTCAATTGAGTCTTAAACCAAGGAAACAACAGCTGCAAAACAATACTTGACTCTGGTGCAAATATTTTCAAAGGTAGACTAAAGTTTCAACTGTTATTTTAGATAAACAAAACCCCAAACCATAACCTTCCATCAAGTCACAAAACAAAAGAACACGCGGCCGGAGTTTAATTCATTGCGTAGCGACATTTCTCATCGTGTTGCCGCTATTTAGACAGGCTTTCACGACTTTACCTTGACAAACGACTTCCTTCACTAGATGAAAAACTAGCTTCCGAAGCGATTTTGTTAGTTGTCTTTGTCCTGAATGTACCGCTGCCAATATTCAAACCTGTGAGAAGCACAAACATGGAGAGGGAGTGTCAGCCACCACGCAGCAACGAGTGAAGAAGAGGGCTCACAATAACTTTGGTGAAACAAATGTCAACAGGGGAAGATGCTGCTCAAGCCACAGAAGGCAGGGAGCTTCTGAGGCAAGGAACATGTTGATAGAACTCTGAAAGGAAGTGGAGCGTTTTCCGGTGATACTTAGAAGCCACAAAAAATAAAAAATAAAATCATTCGAAGAGCTCTATTCCAAATGACCACGATGCACATGTGAGCACATGGGTCTCTACTACAGCACCATGCACTGGATAATTCACCTTGTTATAACACATGGGCAGCAAGGGATCATCAAAATAATGGGTGCTGGGAACCAGGTCTCAGAAATAACTGACACCGCTGGATGACAGTTACCCACCCCACCCACCCTTAAGCCCTCTGCCAAATCCTCTGTTTTTCCATCTCCCAGGAGAGACTGAATCTCCATTGAAAACCATCAAGGCCACTCTTTAACCAGCCTGAAAAAGTTGATGGGGAAGATGCACAATCCACCTCTTTCCTGGAGCCAGGGGAACCAGACTGTTCCCATGATGCTATCAGCGTGCAGGGCAATCCTTGACCTCTGCCCCCTGGGTGACTTCAGCCTTGGATGTTTCTGCTTCAAGTCTGATTCTTAACTGGCAGTCACCTGAGATCACGGATAGAGAGTGCATGGGTGTCTCTGCAAAAGGCATTTGCTGAGTTTCTATCCTGTAACCTGCTTGCCTGCATGTAACCTCTGCAGCCAAGCCATTCTCTTAAGAATGTGTCCGTGCTCAGCCTGAAGAGGGTTTCCATGTGCTTACCAGCATAAGGCCTTTTCAGACATGGAAAGGAAGGCGCAAGGTGGCAGTGGCTTTCCTTAGTGACAGGTCCAGAGGCAGAGACCTAACACATCTGATGCAGAAAGTAACTGAAACATGCACTGCTTCTTCAATAGTCAGATTTGGGGTGGCTCCTGAGTTCAGGGTGCCCATCCTCACCACTACCTGTAACAGCAGTAGCGGGGTACGCTAACCACGGGGTACATGGCTTCCGTTTCCCTCCACCCTGCCAGCCTGCCTCCTGCTTCTCTTTGGAGCTCAGAGAAGTCCCCAGGATCAGAGTGAGAGCGAGAGAGTGAAAGTGAGAGTGAAAAGTATTGTGTGACCACACGTAAACTAAACGCCAGAGGCCGTATCTGACCTCAGAGATGGCTGACACCACCAGAAGGACTTCTATGATCCCAACGCAGGAAAATGTGGAATCTTGCAAAGCACATAGTGTAAATTTGAGTGTGGAGTGAGGGAACTGAATCTAGGGGTGCTTGATTATACAACCTATAAAGTATCACTTATGAATAAATTAATAAACAAATACATTAATCATTAGTATATTAATAGTACCAACATTTTTTTGTGTGTGTGAGGAAGATGAGCCCTGAGCTAACATCCATGCTAATCCTCCTCTTTTTGCTGAGGAAAACCGGCTCTGAGCTAACATCTATTGCCAATCCTCCTTCTTTTTTTCCCCCAAAGCCCCAGTAGATAGTTGTATGTCATAGTTGCGCATCCTTCTAGTTACTGTATGTGGGATGCGGCCTCAGCATGGCTGCAGAAGCGGTGCGTCGGTGTGTGCCCGGGATGCGAACCGGGCCGCCAGTAGCGGAGCACACGCACTTAACCACTAAGCCATGAGGCCGGCCCCCAACATTTTTGATATACATCCAAGGGACTACAACTTATGTCAAATTTACTCATCCTTTGAACTTGTCCAATTAACTATCCATATAAAATAAACTTACCAAACATAGATGTGTGGAGTCACCTTCCAACCACGTGTGTCTGCTAACTGGCTGTAAGGCTCTGAGGGAGGTGCTACTCTCTTGTCGCCTCCTTTTGTGAAATGAGGGGGTTGGATAAATACTTTCTAAATCTCTCTGGATTCTAATTCTGTGACTCAAATGTGAAGAAAGTGGTGAAAAGCAAACGGTTAAGGGCTCACGAGTGCTACATCTTTCCAAAGTGATGCAGCCCTCCATCGGGGCAGAGGCCCTGCTTCATACCTCAGCCAACTACAATGTCTCACATTCGCGGAGTTCACATAACACCCAGCACCACCGCGGCCAGCAGTCGCTGAGGGCTGCTCTCTAACAGGCCCTGTGCTGGGCATTTCGCCTGCAGTGGCTCACTGAATCCTCAAAACAACCAAAATAACAGAATTTTGCAGCAACCAATTCTAACACTAATATTATCTAGGAAATAGCTCTCTGAAGACAGACAGCTAAGTCTAATGCACCATATGTCCCTCGAAAAAATGCCTGTCTGATATAGACATCTTTGAGACAATTGGGAAATCTGGATATGGCCTGGGAATTATGTGATGTTAAGAGATCACTGTTCATTCTGATGGGTGAAATTATGGAATGGTGGTTTATGTAAGGATAAGGAAGTGACTAAGGTGTACTTCCTTCTGTATGAATCCATTTATTTTCACAAAGGGAGCTGAAGTGACATACTAAAAAAAGGTGTAATAAAATAAAAACCAATGAAAATAATAAAAATGCAATAAAGTATAGGAAAACAAAGAAAATTACAATTAAAACAAAAATCCTAGATTGAAGGAACTACACTTAAGCTTAAAATTTAGCTTTACTGGGATTTACAGTCTTTTCATTTAAAAAGCCCAAAGTTTTCCAACATTCTGGTGAGGGAAAATAGCCCAGGATGATGTTCCCCATTGATGATTAAGAAACTGGAAGATGTGGGAAAAGAAAGAATTTGGGGTGTCTCCTGTGGTACTTAGTGACAAGTTACTATCATGACATGCCAGGTATAATCCAAGGGCCTGTAAGAACCATCGCCATGCCAGGGCTGGCACATATCCAGGAGAGAAGACTCTTCCAAATTCTTGTTTGTTAAGGACTGAAAAAGTACTGGCTGATTCTGATCCAGTGATAGCTTATTACAAAGCAAACTCCAGAAACTTTCAAAGAATGACCACCCTTCCCTGAGCACAGCACTAGCTGCTGCCTTGGGTCACCTAGACACTGGCTGTGAGTGCTGAATCTGCTCACTTACCTGACAGTTGTGATGCAGAAGCATCTGCCTTTTGGAACCTGTCTTCAGTTTGATTTGTATTATCCTGAAGGGTAGACCACTTCAGCAACTGGTAGGCTTTTGTTTCTACAGATTTAAAAAAAGGCACAGATAACTGGATATCCACATGCAAAAGAATGAAGTTGGACCCTTACCTTATACCATACACAAAATCAACTCAAAAAGGGTTAAAGACTTAAACATAAGACTGAAAACTATTAAATTCCCAGAAGAAAACATAGGAGAAAAGCTTCAGGACATTGGTTTTGGCAACGATTTCTTGGATATGACACCAAAAGCACAGTCAACAAAATTAAAAATAGACACACAGGACTATCTCAAACTTAACTTTTGCATGTCAAAGGAAACAATCAACAGAGTGAAAAGGCAACCTACACAATGGGAGAAAATAACTGAAATCATATATTTGAAAACGGGTTAATATCCAGAATATATAAGGAACTTCTACCACTCGACAACAATAACAAAAATCAAATAACCCGATTAAAAATGGGCAAAGTGCTTGAATAGACATTTCTCCATATACAAATGGTCAATAAGCACATGAAAAGATGCTCAAAATCACTAATCACCAGGGAAACGTAAATCAAAACCACAATGAGATATCACCTCACACCCATCAGGATGGCCACTATCAAAAGAACAGAAAATCAGCGTTGTGGAGGATGTGGACAAATCGGAACTCTTGTGCACTGCTGGTGGGTGTAGCTATTAGGGAAAACAGTATGGAGCTTCCTCAACAAATTAAAAATAGAATTACTATATGATCCAGCAATCCACTCTGGGTATATATCCAAAAGAACTAAAAACAGGATCTCAAAGAGTTATTGGCACACCCTTGTTCATCACAGCATTTTCCACAATGGCCAAGAGGTGGAAGCAACCCAAATGTCCATCAATAGTTGAATGGATAAAGAAAATGTGGCATGTACATACAATGGAATATTATGCAGCCTTTAAAAAGAAGGAAATCCTGTCACATACTACAGTGTAGATGAACCCTGAGGACCTTATACTAAGCGAAATAAGCCAGTCACAAGAGGCCAAGTACTGTATGATTCCACTCATATGAAGTAACAAAAGTGGTCAAAATCATAGAAACAGAAAGTGGAAAGATGGTTATTAAGGGCTGGGAAGAAGGGGGAGGGAGTATTAGTGTTTAGTGGGTATAGTGTTTCAGTATTGCAAGATGAAAAAGTTCTAGAGATCTGTTGCACAACAATGTGAATATACTTAACACTACTGAGCTGCACACTTAAGAACAGTTAAGATGGTAAATTTAAAGTTATGTATTTTTTACCACAATTAAAATAAAAAGTAGAATTTGTCCATGACAATTCAGGTTTCTGCCTGTTGTCCCAGCATAATAATTAATAGAGTTGTCTTTTGTTAATCAAAAGTTTCCTAATTTAGACAATAAATTATATGGTGACGCTACTTAAGAGACATATGAGCCAAATGCAGTGCAATGGCACAGTTTGGCTACTCATCAAAAAACATCAACTGAAAAGATATCTGCTTGGCTCCTGACTGAACACTGATTGGATATATGATATTGCTAAATTGTTATTAACTGCTTTAGGTGTGAAAAAAATACACAGAAATACTGAATTTTCTACTACCTAGAAACAAGTTTCTTGAATTCCTCCTACGATGTTAACACTTTTCAAATGCATGCAAATTAGTTTTTTGAACTGTCCCTTTTTAGAAACTCTGAAAACAAACAAACGAAAAACAATTTAGTTGAACCCAGGTTTCAAGACTCGAAGTCAAGTTGTATGAATGTATTTGAGGTGGCCAAATTCTAGTCATTATTTTGAGTGGGTCTGTGGATAGGTTCAACTCACAGTAAAATGGTTTCTCTCCAGTCCAGGCCTTGCAGAAGCGGCTACAGGAATGAATCAGAAGACACATAACTGACTGCCTTGGTTGGGCAGCTGGTCCTCTACAGCACGCGCTGCCCTGGCCCTCAGGCTTGCACATTCGAGTGTGGGGTCTCTGGGCTGAGTGAGGGGCGGGAAGGTCAGGAAGGGGAGGCGGCAGCAGGATGAGCTGGGGGACCCACCGCTGAGAAAATCTAACCAGGCTCATCGTAGGGACAGAGAAGAGCATCTGCAGGGAGCAAAGCCAGGTGCCCCAGAGGGGTCAGCAGCAGCCTGGGCACCCACAGGACACCCTTACCCTGCAGGACTGTTAACAGTGTCTGCTGTAAGTTAAAGTGGGGAAGACTGTTGGGAAAAACAATAAATAATGATCACGTAAAGAACCTGAGAGACACAACTTTCCCATTACCTCAAGGCTCAAGGATGCCTGGATAAAAGAGAGGCTGGAGAAATAGAGTTTTAGCACAGACATAACAAACCAGCATCCACGTCCACATCTCCAACATGGCCACAAACAAAAGGACTCCTGCTGTCAGCACCGGAGGCTGGCAATCACTGCTTTCCTGCTTTTGCTGGTTCAATTTAAGAACTTAACCATGAGCCCCTTATTACTGGATTAAAACTACCGTCACACTGACGAATACAAATGTAACTTATCTTGCCCTACTGAGAATCAATCAAGATAAAAATAAGTACTTAAAATGAGCATCATATTTTGAAATATTAAATGCTATATAGTTAAAATATGTACAGATCAGGGACTCAACTCTGAAAATAATAAATCCTAAGGCAACACTTTTTAACATTGCTGGGTTGTGATATTAGTTGGGCAAACCTGAACTAGTATTTTGACAAATTTAATAAAGAAAACACCAGATGTCATGCATGCAGAAGGGGAAAGTACTGTTTTGCATAACTTGTGTATATGTGTTGGGTACTGGCCTAGGACAGAAAGTGTTTCTTGCTGTAGATTAGTCCCACTGTCCTAGGACAGCATCATAACACTCTCCTGTCAGTCCTACTACCTATATTACTTCAGATTTGTGGTAAGGTACTTTTGGGAGAGGAGAAATATCAATAAAATCAAAGAATTCTAAAAAGGTAAGGAATCACTGTAAAAGAGGTAAAAATGTTCTGTTTTGTTTTTATTCTATAAAGATCAACCAAAAAGTTTTTCAGCTTTTAGCATACAAGTCCAGATCATAATGACCATATGCTATTTCTGCACTCAATTATACTGACTTGGTCAAGGAAAAGAGAGCAAAGATAAAAGTTAAAAAAAAAAAAGAATAGGAAAAGAAAAAAAGAGTAGCTTCTTGGTAAACAAAGGCTCCTGGCAGCTGGAAGCTGGAGTTAGGCTTTCCTCTCATCTATTGTTGTGAGGTAAATCATCTGACTCCAGTGAGCTGGCTCTCCTGCTCCTCAGAAAACACGTGCCTTTTATTTTTAGGAGATTTTCGTGAAAAATATAAAGCTAGTAGTTGTGAGTTAATTTCACATTTGGGAGGATTAAGTATTCTGTCCAAATATAGGACAGTACGGATATTATCACTGGTCTGAGTCTAGCAAAGGAGGAATGTGAAGTGAATTCACATTAGCAGCAAGGGACCATTTTATTTTACCACTCTGGAAAAGAAAGGCCATTTCCATGTTCCACACACTTTCCATTCTGGTTTCCTTCTCTTCCTTCCTCTTATTCTTTTTTTTTAATTGAAGTATAATCAACATACAGCATTATATTAGTTTCAGGTATGCAACATAATGATCCAATATTTGTACATATTGTGAAATGATCACCACAGTTAGTTAACATCAGTCACCATACATAGTTACAAAGTTTCTTTTCTTGTGGGTGAGGAATTGTAGGATCTACCCTTCCCTTGCTTCTTGAAGGACTTGGACTCTGTAACTGGCCTTTCCCTTCAAGGCTGCCCTGAGTCTGCTTTCAACCGTACAGTTTTGGAGGGATGTAGCTTGTCTCTCCAGTCTCGTTCTCCCAGAGCCCACCCCGCTTCCCAGCCATAGCTCCTTACTGGTATTTGATCTTTAAACCTTCTGTAGCCCTTCTCTAAGCGGAAAGTCAGTGAAGCTCACCCGGACAATTTTTATCTGGGACATAGCCGCCCTGACCTAAGTAATAGAGGGTTGGCAAAATCAAGCTGAGGACTGCTGGGCACATGGCCTGCTCCCATCCCCGATGCATGCTTCCTCGTGTGGTTTAAGGGCAAAGTGAAGTTTAAAAGGTGAAAGGATTAAGTGTATTCACTTGGAGGAAGAAACACTAACTGAGGCAGGACCAAGACACCAAACCAGCCAGAGGGGTTGGAGCAGGCGGCAGGTGCTGCTGTCTAACAGGAGGTCTGTGTCGGGCAGCAGATGCTCAGAGCTGTGGTCATTCTCCCATGGCATGTATCACACCCTCAGTCACCCCTGTTTTAGTCAGAAGAGCTGCACAAAACATTTGAAGGACTGGGAAACAACCCAAAAAGGAAAAACAAAATTAAGGTTTGGTTAAAAAATAACAATGAGAGGATAAAGGCTACATAGCCTGCGTAGAAACAAGGGAAGAGGGTTTAAGAACAGAAATTGCATAGATTGGACAGGGCAGGATTATAAATGCAGATGCTCTGGGGCCAAGCAGGTAGCACAGAGAAGTGAGTCTGGCCAGCTGGAGAGCACATGCCTGGCCAGGGGGGACAGCTGTTCTCCGGCTACAGCCAACTGCTGCCAGGTGGGAAAGTGGGCCTAGTCTTGCCAGACTCCTGCCTTTCTTAAAAAAAAAAAATGCAACACTGCACAGGCCAAACAGAACACATTGGAAACCTCGAAACTAGATGGTGGTGAGCAATTTTTTCTGTGTTCCCTAAAAGTGGCACAAGAACACTCGGAGAAAAACTTCAGCCAAGGGATATAAGCTAGATGTTAGCAAAAGCTTCCGTAGT
Source organism: Diceros bicornis minor (assembly GCF_020826845.1). NCBI lineage: Eukaryota > Metazoa > Chordata > Mammalia > Perissodactyla > Rhinocerotidae > Diceros > Diceros bicornis. The sequence continues at coordinate 199,387 of NW_026691210.1, read as the reverse complement.
TGACAGAGCTGAGAGACCCGGGAACACACTATCAAGGCAGGCTGCAAGAGCTGTGTGGAGGTTTTTAAGTAGCTGCTTGTATCAAATAGACCAGGCTTCAGACTCTTTGGAGGCAAGAGTCTACGTCTTGCTAGGGGCACTCGAACAATTCAGACCTCCTCCTGGAAAAGCCTAGAGGTCTTGGCCAGGACGCCAACTTCATAAGTCAAGTAGGCAAAGCTACGGGCATGAAGTTTCTGGTAACTCAGGCCCAGGCTCTCCTAGAAGGAAGAAGGATAGTGAAGAATCAAGCAGTTCAAAGCTGCACTGTATTGCCCTGCAGATTTATAGTTACGAAATGAATGAACGAACAAAAGAGCAAAAGTAACAAGTCTAGAGTTCAAATCAGCCTGCTATAGACAAGTGGGGGCCGAGTTCCTCCAGTTCCAAGGAGAAAAGACTTGAGTCTTCTCAACTGCAAGTAAACCCTAAGTCTGCAAATTCGAGGACTAGGTAGCCCCTTAAGGCTTTACTTTCCAGCCTGTGACTGAGAACTCCAGAGAAACGTTTCCGCTCATTAGTCATGTCAAACTCTCAGAAAATTATTGAGAAGTGCGTATAATTAGATAAAACAAATATTTCTAAAGAATACAATTATTGTCAATTAGAATGTTCTGGTACACACAGAAACAAATATATCTGCATGCTCAAGCTTTCAGTTCTGGATCTCTCAGTCAAGCATCTATTATACACTCAAATCTGTGTCAAGATTTAATTTAAAAAGTAGAAAATATTGCAATTTAAAACATAAAATAAAGGAGTCCGGGGGTTAAAATCCATCCTTGGCTATTAATTCCAGACTGATGACACAAAGAGATAAATATGTTTTTCCCTACTTTGTTACATAAGCCAGCCAAACCCAATCATCTATCTTCCTACAAAGTGGTGAAGAATCACTGAGATTGTTTTTTTTTTTTTTTTGGATATGCATTTCGTGTCTAGAAAATGGAAACAGCCAGAGAAGGAAAGCGAAAACATGCTGAATAAAGGGAGATAGGAGAGAGATGATGTTGAGGAGGGAAGAAAGAAAAAGCCTCAACTTCTTATCTTTTATTCTCTTTTATATGCAAATGTACACCTGCTAAAATATTTCTAAATCTAGAAAGAAAAAGAAAAAGAAAATATTTGATGAAAAAGTGCTTTTAACAACTCATTACAAGAACCAGAGAGAGGCAGGGTTCACCAGCCTCTAGGGGTGTCTCCAGGCAGAGAATCTGCCTCTGGCTTGCGCAGAAATCCCTAATGAAAGAAAGAAAAGTTGGGCCCGGAAAAGGAGTAACAAAGGGAGATGCAAACAATACCATCACTACAAATAGAAAAACAACCTTGAACCAACAAAGAACTGGGCATCTTTGAGTAAGGAAGGGGAATTACTATTCCTATAGGAAGTATGTAGAAATTTAAAAATTAAATTTGAAAAGTATTTTCTGTCCACTGAGTTTCCCAGTGCTGTTACTTTTCACATATTTCTACACCCATGCAAATTTTTTTCCACACTGTTACTAGATGTGTTGCTGATGCAGCAAACATAGTCATTTTTGTAAAATAAAATAAAAATTGTGACATATATTTCTAAAATTAATTCTAAAGATAAATATTATCACTGAAAATCCAGAAGTCATTTGTCTAGTAATCTGCTCAAATGAAAACAAGAAAATATTAGGATACGGGTGCCTTCACAATTCTGAAAATACAGAAAACTCATCTATATTTAGGATTTTTTTCAAAGGCCATAAGTCAATGTGAACCTGAAATACATAGGTTGGATCCATGACGAGAATCACTTTTCATGTCCAGACTTTCTGCAATAAACTCCACTCCCCCAGTGTTGTGGGCCTGTAAATCTATTGCCAAGGTTTCTCTGTGCTCTCAGAGACTGCTGATGTACAGAGAAGAGAAACTCCTACTTCACATGAGTTGCCTGAAGCTGCTTCAGAAAATAAATATTTAGGGGCCAGCCCTATGGCATAGTGGTTAAGTTCGGCATGCTCCGCTTCGGCAGCCTGGGTTCGCAGGCTCGGATCCTGGGTACCAACCTATACAACTTGTCAGCCATGCTGTGGCGGCGACCCACATACAAAATAGAGGAAGACTGGCACAGATGTTAGCCTAGGGCTAGCCTTCCTCAAGCAAAAACAAGAGGAAGATTGGCAACAGATGTTACCTCAGGGTGAATCTTCCTCAGTTAAAAAAAAAAATTTACATCACATTCTTAATTTCTACGGAGTAATTCAACAATTACACTTGAAAATAAATGTCAGGCTTGTAACTGAACTTTAACGAATGTTCCAAAACTGAACTGAACAGTTCCGCTGGTATTACTTCATATGTAAATTTATAACCATAGTGCCTGCCACTTAACATTGTTCAGCCATGGGAGGGGAATTTTTAACTCTCCAAGTCATGCAATCTTGAACTTTTCAAAGATTGAGTAATCTTGATCAGGAAGCTATATTTTATTGGCATAATTAAATATTTTTAAAAACAATATTTTTAGCAATTTGCATTCAATGATTTATATAATGAGAAGAATCAGAAATAAAGACAATAATATTATCATTAGCATTATAGTAGGGTCAGGAATAATCAATGTATAAGATGAACTAGATGTTAGAAATGTAAAATATGAAGAAATCTCTCTTCACCCCCTACAGTGGGTTGAATGATGTCTCCCCTAAAATTCATGTCCACCCAGAACCTCAGAATGTGACCTTATTTGGAAATAGGTTCTTTGCAGATGTAATTAGTTAAGGATCTCAAGATGAAATCATCCTAGATTTGTGGTGGGCCCTAAATCCAATGACAGGCATCCTGACAGGAAGAGTGGACACAGAGACAGAAAAGAAGGTGATGTGCTGATGGAGGCAGAGACTGAAGTCAAGCTGTCACAAACTGAGAGCCACCAGAAGCTGCAACAGGCAAGGAAGCCTTCTCCCCTAGAGCCTTCAGGAGCACGGCACTGCTGGCCTTTGGTTTAGACTTCTGGCATCCAGAACTGGGAGAGAATACATTTCTGTTGTTTTAAGTTTGTGGTACTTTGTTACAATAGCCCTAGGAAAATAATACACTTCGTGATCCTCGATTTTATTAAAGTATCTGAAGCCCAACCTCTTCTCTCCCCACTTGAGTCTCTTGCATAAAATGAAGGTGTTTCACAACATGACCTACAAAGGCTCTTTCAGCTTTGAGACCCCCTGCTCCATGGTTCTCAAACCTGGGGAGTCACCTGGGGGTGTTATAAAAGACTGATGCCTGAGCCCCACCCCTAGAGGTTCTGATGTAACTGGTCAAGGGTGTGGCTGGGGCATAGGTATCCACCCAGGATTCTACTGTCAACGACCAAGGAGAATTTCTCTAGGCATTTATGAATTAATTTCCTTGAATGCAGGAGCAACCAATCGAAAACACTCTTCAGAAAGGTGCCTTTCATTCTTTACTGACCATGTTAAACAAACACCACCGCCCTGTAATGTCATGAGTGAAGACGCTTTGCTGTAGCAGCAAAGGGGAAGCCCCAGCAGCCTGACATCTACCACAGAGACAGGGCCACAGGGACTGCAATGGACAATCCAGCAGCATGAGATGGTTCCCCTGGTTTTGCACGAGTTGGGGCTCCCAGGCTTGGCAGGTAACACGTCCTTCCTGATCCTCGTGCATTTCTGGGACAGGACAGGTGAGACACATTCTTAGTAAAGTCTCCTTAGTGGAGTGTTACGCCACTGTACTCTGGCGTCCAACGTTGTCACCACAGTCTTCTCTCCCAGGGTAAATCCAGTCACCAATGACAACCTGGCTATTGTATGTTCCCAGCCTTTTCCAATTTGATGTAAAACTCAAGCAATAACGTTTTGAGAAGCACTGCCCAGAACCCCAAGTGGCTGACCTCCCTCACAGCTTCTAAATGGACATACCTTAGTATGACATTGAATATTTCAGCTTGCCAAAGAATATCAGTGAGAAACGGCACTGTCAGGCAACCACTTTCAACACAGCTTGACCGAGAGAATAGGAGTCAAAAGAATGAGAGGCTGAATGGACATTCTTAGAGGCTTAATCCTCTTCAGATAAAAGCTGAGAGCCCTTTTCACACGGAGCTTAAGGAGATGAGTTTTGCCAGGATGGGCACGTGGGGTGGGGAAAGTATTGGTAGAGTGACTGAGTGAAAGAGACAGCGTTCTGGCCTGAATCAACAAGCATTTAAGGAAACTCCTTAATCTTTGGATTCCAACTCGTTTTTATTCATTCGTTTGACAAACTGAGTGCCCACTGTGTTGTGTGCCAGATACCGTGTCAGGTGACGGGTTTCTATGACATTTAGCATAACCTGTGTCACTTGCTAAAACTAAAACTCACTTCACTCTCAGAGGTAAATTCAGTATGAATACAAATAAAATTGCCAACGTGGGAAATTTCACTTGGGGGTATAAGTAGTTCAGATGAGATTTTCCCTCATAATCTAGATAAGCATGGCTTTAATCCTGGTCTAAGTGTTCCAGGGAAGCACTGACCTGAGTATTCTAGTCCTGCACGTGTACTCAGGCTCGCCCCGCTGTATAAAGGGCACACACACCTCCTGGCAAAATCCATACTCGGAAATCCTTGCAAGTGCCCACCTCTCTAGGCCTAACACGAGAGAAAGGAAAGGTATAGCTTCGCTCATCATCACTCGCAAAGCATCCTTGTGGAGCTCATCTTTTGTGATGATATACACTGATGTTTAATTAATCCAGACACCTTGATGCAGTCGCCTCTCTTGTAAAACGAAAGCAGCAGGCTGGTGGAACAGAAGGAGTTCAGGGATTAAATCTTGAAGTTTGAGTTCGATTCAAGATCCAACACACTAGCTATATGGCCTTGAGCAGGACTCAACCTTCCTAAGTTTCTGTTGGACTGACTGTAGAATGGGTCCCTAATGTTTACCCCACAGGACTGTTGTGAGGATCAGAGATGATGAAGACTTAGGAGGGGCAAGGACCCAGTCTTATTCCCAGGACTTAGCCAAAGTAAAGGTGTAATATACATGCAAATGATATACTATCTATTATAGGGAGAAAACCACACATTCATAGATATCAAAATTATTCTTTGATTTCTACCTTAATTCTTCACTGTGAACAACCAGACTAATGAAAGGGGTAGATTGTGTTAACAACAACAGATCATACAGGCTGTGGGAATATTTATTCTGGTTGTGTGTGTGGGTCTGTGTACGGGAGGGTTTCTATGTAAATCTTAGCACAGATTGCAGGAGCTCAACTTATGAAACCAACACTCTGCAAATGATTAACAAAGCAGATGCCTTCAGAGTGACAGCAAACTCTTTAAGGATGAGCCCCTCTGCCAAGGAGACCTATGTTTGGAAGTGATAAGCAAATAAGAAAGGGAAATAAAGAAATGAGAATATTGGCACATTTGACTTCTTTCATATGGAATGAGAATCACAGTCTCTTAGCATTAGAAGGAACGTCAGTTCCAGAAACAAGAATTCCTTCCACAGTGTCCCTCTAGAGAGTAGGTTCCTGCCATGGTTCAAGCACCCAGCACAGAATCTTATACCTGGAAGACACTCAGCTTGGTTTTGCCTCAAAGAAGAGCTAGAAAGTTCTTCCATTACTGAGCTGTGAATTCCTTCCCTGCACCACTCACACACAGAGCCCCCTGAGAGACTCTAAAATTACGCTTGATCAATGTTCTGTCTTGTACGTGGAGGCCTCGCAAATATTTAAAGATAGCTTTTGTACCCTTCTCAGGTTAAACTTCCCCAGGGCCCTCATCATTCAGAGCTTCCCCTCCATTCTGCCCAAACTCCTGGTGCCTGCCTGGGTTCACTTCGGTGTCTTTCTCTACTACATCTCCTCTGAGACGGCTGTAAAGCAAATAGTCACGCAGAAGGACCCACACTAAAGAAGAGCACTTCTGGACTGTCCAAACTCACTACTGGAACATGCTGGTCGTCAATTCGTCAATTCAGGAAGCAGCTTTAACAAGTAACTTTCAATCATAACATCAACTGGGTTTAGTTACACTAAAGTAGCCAAAGCTTCATTATAAAGCAATCTCATCCACAAGGGAGATTCCCACAAAAAGGACTCATGGGAAAACGGTGACGATAATTTTAGGGTATTAAGAATACTGGTGCCCTCATTAGACTCAAGGTTTTAAAAAACATTCTGTGTATATCTGTGTATATTTCCCAAAACATGTTCCACAGAATATTAATTCTGTTGGCTGTTCATAGGAAGGATTCCATTTTCAAATAGAAGATAATTATTTGAAACTTTAAGTTCACACCTTTAAATGGGTCATTTACTGAAAGTCTAAAAGTTTTCAACGTGCTCCCTGCACTGTGCATGTTGCAGAGGGAGAGCGCGATTATGCGGGATTTGGTCAGAGAATGTGTATTCCCTGAAGCATTTTCGGGGTGGAGCCTGCACAGAACACGCTTGGGGAAACGCTGCATCCGCCCGTCCACACGGTGAGGCGGCACAGCAGGGGAGGACTGTCGCCTGGGAACCGTGTGCCCTGCAACGCCCTCACCTGTGAGCCTGTAAGAGTTATGGCACACAGGCACTCACAGGCAGAGATGCTGGGCCTTGACCAGTGAGAGCCCCAGGAGCCACTGCACCACGTTGTTGTGATTCTTCTCTAAGGGTTTCTCCACGGGACTAATTAGAAGTTCCAAAAATATCATGCAACTCTCCTCAAGATTCCTTTTTGATGGGGTAAATATCCTTCTGGATTCAAATCATCAATTGAGTTCTTAAGTGGAAATTTCTTGCAGAAACTAATTTAGCGGTACCACTGGGAAGCACTGTCTAGGAGGAATTATGGCAGCACAGGGCTTGGGCGAGTCTTGGTCCCAAGTGGCTACCGCAATTCAGGAGGTGGTGTTCAGATGCCTTTCCAAGACTCGTCTCAGGATTATGCTTTCTGTGGCACTGTACCCCCAGCCCCCTGCTTCTTTTCCTCTTTGAGTTTGCTTTGTGAGATTCCTTTTAACTAGATGGCATTGGTTTGAAAAACTGGGGACTGTGGGGCCAGTGCAGAAGATCAATACTACTACTAACATTCACATGAATATTATTATTATAAATCGCAGCTTACATGTATTGAGTGTGTAGTACACGCCTGGCACTTGCACACACACGATCTCATGTAAACTTTAAGACCATCTTGCCAGGTGGTATGTCTGCTTTCCCAGTACAGAGGCTCAGGGAGGTGGAGAAATAGAGCAGGGAGTAAAATGCTGACACTGACGGCTGATGCCAAAGCCCAGGCTCAATTGCAACATCCCCTCAACCCTGAGAACAGCCTCTGGAATATTCCTTTTCTTTGGAATATTCTAGAAGGAATGCAGCCCATAAAACAGGAAAGTCTCAATAAAACTATTATAAAGGGGGAGGCAGAGTCTATCTTTTTTTTTTTTCTTTGTGAGGAAGCTCAGCCCTGAGCTAACATCCCATGCCAATCCTCCTCTTTTTTTTGCTGAGGAAGATTGGCCCTGAGCTAACATCCATGCCCATCTTCCTCTACTTTATATGGGATGCTGCCACAGCATGGCTTGACAAGCAGTGCGTCGGTACACTCCCGGTATCTGAGCCTGAGAACCCTGGGCTGCCACAGTGGAGCGCGCGTACTTAACCACTTGCGCCACTGGGCTGGCCCCAGACTCTATCTTAAATCAAACTATATACCTGCTTTACTCTACCAAGGCCAAATCTCCAATAATTATGCCAAAGACACAAAGATTTAATAAAGAGATAATGGTCAAGAACTTAGAGATTAAACTATTACAATGTTATATGTCAATTATATCTCAATTTAAAAAACTGGGGAAAAAAGAACTTAGAGAGCAAAGTAGTTTCAATCACAGACATGACAACAGCATTAAAGAGTCAAGGCACATGAGGCCCTCAAACATTAATTTCATGGGAAGTCCAGCGGGTGGGGAGCAAAGAAGAAAGAGAGTATGGTGGCGAGGACAGAATGGAAATGCTCAAAGTAAATGGCTTTGAAAGTTTATTTTTATATCTCCCAAGTTATTTTATATGTCTAAAACTTTGGCATGCAACAGGCACAAAGGATTTTTTTCTTTATTTCTTTTTTTTTTTTTTGGTGAGGAAGATTGGCCCTGAGCTAACATCTGTTGCCAATCTTCCTCTTTTTGTTTGAGGAAGATTGTCTCTGAGCTAACATCTTTCTCAATCTTCCTCTATTTTGTATGTAGGATGCCTCCATAGCATGGCTTGATGAGCAGGGTGTAGGTCCGCGCCCAGGATCTGAACCCATGAACCCCGGGCCGCCAAAGCAGAGCGTGCAAACTTAACCACTACGCCACCGGGCTGGCCCCACAAAGCATTTTTTTAAAACTGCCAACTATTAATTGACTGATGGTAGGTTGTTGGAATTAAAATTTCTTTAAAAATCTTAATGGTAAATAGCCCTTATTATTTCTAGGCACATCACACCTCTTTCTACAAGAAAAAAAGAAAGATTTGAAACTCCAGTACTTAACTATCTCTTCTCTTATAAAGAAAGTCTATGAGAAAATAACGTTTGCACTAATTTTGAGGACAGTCATCTGCTCACAGCAGGGAATGACTGGAAAGAATACTGAAAAGAGAAGCAAGAATGGGCAACGAGATCACTTCCTGGTTTCTCTCCAATAAGTCTTTATAATTTTAACTGAAATAAATTCAGAGGTCATTAGATACTTCTGCATTCAAAGATAAATGCAAGAGAAAAGTCTCCAAATGACTTCTTGATTATCTGCAATTTGGGATCATCTACACTTCTACTAACAAAAAAATAAAGAGGGAACGCTACCAGAGTTTTCTCAAAATGAAGAATAAAAATGCAATAAACATATCACTGGGAAAATGTTTAAAAGAAAAGAAAACCTCTGTATTTCGGAATGAAATATTATCTGATGCAGAATATATACAATAATTGCTCTATTATAAACTCTTTTTTCAAAACCAGAGTTCATCACAGAAACATGAGTTTAAAAAATTAATCATCAGGCTATGAATTGTATTGTCATAAAAGAAAGCTATTCTTTTCCGCTTATAAACAACAAAACGACCACATATGCAGATGCATGCCTCAGTACCGCAGTGCAGTGGTGTGGTTACTTGTATAAATATTTAAAGTCAGACCTTTGAATTTATAATGAAGTAGTGTACCACTTTACAAAATAAGATCCTAGTAAATTTAGACGTATGACAAATAGAACTCTGTTCAGAATACTCATTGCTGCTGTTGATATTCTAAAACTAAAAATGTAATGATATTCAGATTCCAGCTAAACAAGCGTAATACATGTGCAGAAATCTTAATAGGTCTTGATGAAACGTTACTGCTAAAATTTTTAAATTATCACATGGGCTTTGTAACTGAGGCACAAGCAAGCTTCTTGTCTGGCATTTTTTTTTTTCCTGCTCTTATTTTAATGAGACACATTCAATTATCACAGGAAAGAAAAGAGTAAAATCAGAAACAGCTGTAGTTGGCCACACAATGACTGGTGTTCCCCACGGAGACTGACGTTGTCACACAGACGCAGGTGCTGAAAGGCTATGTGATGGGGTGCTCACACGTGTAACTGTGTAACATGATCATGAAGAATTCAATAGGCATGCTTATTTTCCACCTCAGTTTCTGCTAATGTAAGCGCACACATCATGCTCTTACAATTAATCGTCCCCTCCAGCACGTAGTAGTTGAATATACTTGCTCTTAGCAGAGTCCACACACCACTAACCTAGAATGTTCTGATTATAAAACAAGGTTGAATCCTGTGTTTGAAACTCTTAGGCAACCATAACTTTACCTGTGATTGGAATCTTTGCTGCCATGCTCTCTTCCTTGCTCTCGTCTCCGCAGCCACTTGAAACGTCTAAAAATCAAACACAAGATAATAAAAGTGTATTTCAAGGTTATATTTACGGAATAGGCCTTTGCTTTTTTTTTTTTCTTAACTGCCATTCCTTTTATTTTCACTGCTTCCCCACCTCCTTTCTTTGCTTAGTTTATTTCTTGTCTGAAATAGTACTGTTCCTAAAAAGAAACCTATTCTAAAACTAAGGTATCTCTATGTTGCTTTCATGCAAAATGATTTAGCCTGACATCTATCAAATTTGACTGGGGCTTAAAACAAGCGAGCCTCAAATCCTGTGCATGTGTATCAGCTTCTGAATATATCCTGAGCAACTCATAGCTCTCTTGGGAATACATTATAGCGGTTTATTGGCATGTCTTAACAATAACGTTAAAATAATCACAATTTTCGGGCCGGCCCCGTGGCTTAGCGGTTAAGTGCGCGCGCTCCGCTGCTGGCGGCCCGGGTTCGGATTCTGGGCGCGCACTGACGTACCGCTTCTCCGGCCATGCTGAGGCCGCGTCCCACATACAGCAACTAGAAGGATGTGCAGCTATGACAGACAACTATCTACTGGGGCTTTGGGGGGAAGAAAATAAATAAATAAAATCTTTAAAAAAAAATAATAATCACAATTTCTGGATACTAAAAATTGGTTATTAAGTTTTGGGGGGCATAAACTCTGATTCTTAATCATCTGTTTAAACTTATAAAAGGTTCTATTATAATTAAAAAGAATGTTTACCAATTATGAGTAAATTCTATTAAGTGATATCAAAAACTTCACAGTACTCTATGTGAAGTACTTGATGGACTCATTTTCATAGAATCATCTTCATCTTTGTGGGATGATAATAATTATCTACTGCCAAGTGCTTAGTCCTGTTAAGATTTCAATTTATAAAAACTTATTTTATTGGAAATTCAGCAGGACAGCAGATCTACAATTAGGTTTCCTATTCCTGTTAGACTGAATGAAAACATATATTTATTGGAAGGTGGTATAAAACAAATAACATATTATACATATTAAAATTAGAAGTGTTCTTGAGTCTGCTTTTTTATAGGTACACCTTGAGAAAGGGTGTTTGCGTTGACTCTGAATGCGTTTTTGCTGTGGACAGACCCTTTAACAACAGTTACCTTGTTCCCTTGTAAGAACACTGTTGAGCCATAGAGTGGGTTTCGCTTCCTTTATTCCACTACTGTCATTCAGAATAGATGGCAAGCTGCAAGATGATTCATTACTGTGAACGGCCGAACTATCGTCACACTCTTCTGTAGGGGCTTTTTTCAATAACGCTGCTGCCTACAGTGTTTAAAAGAAATAAAAATAAACTCTAGCCACATTCCCGTTGGTCTCAAAGACCCAGCCTTCAGACATAATTTTAGGTTAAGCTTTACTTTGGATTTAATTTGCTTCCTGACATTTAATTGAAATTAAAATGTCTTCAAGATAAAATAACATCTGATTATTTTGCAGCATAATTTAATTCTTTACAACAACTTACACTTGTAATAATACATTTTTTTGTGGCCTGAATCTTATGTCATGCTGAAGTGTTCTGCTTGTGAAGTACGTATGTGAAATGTGACCACTCTTGTGAACCTGGGCTGGTTTATCCAAGATCGACTCTCTCATTGCATGAATGCTGTTGGTTTGGATTGAGAAAGAGATGTGGAAAAATGTGACCTTGCAGTATCCCCATCCTTCCAGAAATGACCCCTGAACTTCCCTCAAATGAGAAGACTGTAGAAAAACTTGGTGGCTGAGAAGGAGACACTAAGCAAAAAGAGAATTGCCCTTATTTTAAAGCATAATTGTCAATCAAGGATAAACACACTCTGCACTTTGCTGCTAAGTCTGCTGGGGAGCTCAGGAAACTTACTAGCCACACTGCCTATCTGTTTTCAAAGGGCACCAAATTGTCTTACCCATATCGCCTCATGTGTCCTGGGCAGGGAGGTGGGCACAGATTTTATCACAGCCAACTTGAGAGGCAGAGAAAAAGTAAAAATTAACAGGACAGGTAAATACCCATGTCTCTTAATTTCTAGGTCAACACTCTTCCCCCAAGAAATAAAACTATACTGGTAACAAGAGTTAAACAACCAATGATGACATTGTCCCGCTGCCAGAGTGTGTTTCTCTCTCATTTCCTACTTGGAAGTGGTGATTTGCCCAGGCTGCTGGGAGAGGAAATCTCGGTGGTGGTGCTGACCTTTCCCTGGTCTCTGGCAACAGTAGTAAATACAAGGAAATGTCCAACTCAACCTGTAGAATGGACACGAGACTCTACAAGTTAATATGAAGAGCAAAACTGGACAAAGCCTCATAGGTCATCTTTAGTTTGAGAGCGAAGGGGTAACAACAGAATTCTCTAGTGAACAAGGGGGAAGATAATCATCTCTTCTCATGAAGATGCCCTGACAGGAAGAATCACAGAGGCAGAATATGGAAGATCTTGCCTTGTAAGTTTGGCTTTGAACATACAAGGCCACTGCCATCGGCCTTGATATCCCTGCAAGGCTCCTGCCCTCTGCCCTCCCCTGGACCAGCTGGCCACCTGGATCCACGGCCTATCCTAGGGGCCGCAGCAGCTGATTTTAGGGGATTTAAGGAATTCTAGTCTCCTCGGCCGAAGGACTTGGTGTCAAGTTAGCCTTGTAGCCAGCACCTGTCTGTGGTCCAGTTCTAGTAACCAGGAGCTCTTCCTCTATTTACATAAAGTAGTCCCTGAATTTTACTCGAGTTGTGACAATTCTCTGTTGGGATGACCTGCACTGTATCCCTGTTTCTGCATACTGGGGTTCAGGTGTAGAGTCCTGCCCTCGAAGCTCAGGCCAGGGCTGGTTCCCATCACTGGCTGCCATAATGCCTCAATCCCAGCTGCCTACATGGACCACTGTACTGCACCTGCTTCCAGAATCTGTCCAGGAAGACAGGTGTGAAGAATAGTGTCACCTCCTTGACCTGCCATCTCTCAACTGTCAGTGCGCAAGCTGGACCACTGTGGCCTGTCTCATTTCCAGACCTCCACCTCTCCTGCTCTAGTCTGTCTGCTTCCACAGAGAGATAAGCTCCTATTCTGTGTGCCCAATCATCCTGGATCTATGAAAAGCATTTTAGAATATGAACAAAAAGAACTGACCCAAATTCTGAAGTGAAAGTTATAATTTTCTTTTCCTAAAATAATTCAAACATTCTGAGAGAGCCTCAAATATGTATTTCTTCGTCGTATTACCTTATGCAATAGCTGTAACTAATAATTTCTTGGCATGACTTCGTAAGAGCCACTGTTTTAACACATATTTTAAGAATAAAATTGTTAAAGGACTTTCTACACTTTTTACTGTAGAATTTGCAGATAATGGAAACTGTTTTGGATTGTCAATGACTCAGATTACTTGTAACTGGGCCCTCAATGATGACACACAATTTATCTCACTGTTTTGTGCACCTCTTTCATATTAAGACCCTCTTTTGCTTTAGCTGGGTTCCAACTGGGTTTCAAAAGAACACAATAAAATGCTATAATAATCCTGCAAATGTCTTTCTAATAAGTCCTTGTATACTTGATAAGAATACCACCACTGCTACTAGTTCTACACTCTGCCCTCTTTTTTTTTTTTTTACCATGGTGAGGTAAATAAAGTAGTGGGCATACTGCAGGTTTTCACTTATTTCATATATTTTATCCCATTTATCTTCACTACTCAATACTCTTATCTCTAGGATTTCTCTTACTTTTTTGATAGAGATGTTTATAAAAGGACTCATCTTTTAAGATAATCCTAGAGATAATTTCTCAAAGATGAGTCTTTTATTTTATAAGGATTTTGATGGATGGTCAAATTACATGAGAATGGTTGGCTTCACTTTACTGGACCACAGAGCCAAGAAAGAGAGCAGCAGATCTGCCCAATGGGTCATTCATAAGGGAACCCACAATATAAATCCCTAATAAGCAGGTAATAATGATAAGCAGGGACAGAAACAAAAGTCAATCTCAGACAAGGAATGGTTAGAGGTTTCTAGTCAAAAACAACTTCTGCAGAGTCAGGAAAAACATCTGTAATACATTCTCAGGATGTACTGTTTGCAGATGCTTTAGCCAGGCATATTTCTAAGGAAGCCCCCAATTTGAAGGAGCTTGCAGTCTGAAACTGACAACACTAACCCATACCTACAAAGAAACAAAAGCCCAGAGAAGAGGGAACAAGCTGCTTTACACAGCTCATGCTGGGACTGAATGGGCTCTGCAAATTGGAGCTCTCTATCTGAAAAATGCCACCAGACAACACTTTTACCATGGGCCTCCTGATGGTGCTTATGAATAGACTATGCTTGGGTCTCAACTTATCTGTTAGCTAATAAAGGCTCTCTTTGATTTCATACATTTGGAGCCCAGGAGGGAGACTGGGGACTGTCTCACTGTTCTCAGCAGTCTGGAGCCTAAGTCAATAGAACAAACTAGTTCCTCACTTTTCTGCCTTCCCAGGAGCCAGGAGAAAAGGCTTAGAAATTCAATGCCAAGGCACACACTATTTGTAGAATGACTGATGGTCATATTTGACATCTTAGAAAGGCAAATCGTCCTATGATTTACACTTAGCAGGACACTTAGAATTACTGGCTCAATTCTACCAGAATTTTTCTCAAAGGTCAGTTACGGTTCCTGCTAGGTCTAGAACCCCAAGAGTCATCTAGGCTGCCTCTTAATTTATATCCAGAAACTTAACTGTGATATTCAAATGCATAAATAGACAGATGAAGATAATAACGGAAAAGACTTTGTGTCCAAAATATCATTAAGAAAAATGAAAGGCAAAAATCAAACTGCTCAAAATATTGCAACAAATTGTACGAATTTATATAAAAACAATTCTTACAAGTCAACAAGAAAAACATTACTAACCTAATAGAAAAATGAGCAAAGGACACGAACTGGCAAATTATAAAAGAAGAACCACAAAGGGCTCACAAATAGGTAGGGGAAAAGTTTGACCTCAATGGTAAATATAAAGGTCAAATGAACAAAAAAATTGGATGTCATTTGCACTTCTCAATTTGGTGCTCAAAAAAAAAAAGGTTGATAGCACCCAGTTTCATAAAGAGCTCAGATTATATATATATATATTTTCCTCCATTCCTTGTGACTTTGATGACCCCTCCAGAGTGAGATCTGGCAGTGCAGAGCAAAAGGCTGAAAGACACGCATTCCCTTCGACCTAACAACTCTACATCTAGGAATTCATTCTAAGGAAATAGCATGGATATTTGTACAAACTGAATTGCTCAGATGTTCTTTGAAATTTTTTTACTACAGGAAAAATTAAAAACAACTTAAATGTTGAACAAGAGGCTGGTTAAAGGGACAGTGGAATAGCCACACAGGGGTCTCTGCACAGCTGTTGGAAATGATGTAGAAGAACATGTGATGGTATGAAAGGAAGTTCACTTGTGACAAGTGGGAAAAAAAGAAGCTATGGACACAAACAGTACAACCCATGTTTGCCAATATATTAAATATTAAAAACCATGCACCACAACGTCAACGGGCAATTTTATTTTCTCCTTTTTGTTTACCTTAATATTCCAAGTTTGGTTTTCTTTTTTTCCTGCTAGTTTTTTAAGAAAAACACATGCTAGCTCCAAAGGAATCTGATTTCTGCGATGGATGGTACAAATACAAACAGAAAGCGAATGTGAAAGCATTTAATAAAATTACATTTCCTTCTGTACGTAAATCAGTGCTGTTAATGCAGAGACAGAAAAGCAGGAGAATTAAAAACCACGGATGTAGACAGCAGATGACAATTTCCCCTAATACACAGATTTAACTGACTTTTTCCTCAAGAACCTTCCTCTTGCACACCAGAAGTAATTTTTCAATGTTTAAAGAGAAATGCAAGCATCATCACCTAAGGTATGTCTAAGTTATAGGAAGGGGATTTTATCTGTGCAGCAATTAAAAGAAAGGGGAAAGTATTCATATGAGCCAGCAAATGAGTATTCAAGAGAGAAGACCAAGAGAACAGTCGATCCTTAGGGAGAGATGAAGGTATTTCTGTGACTAGTCATGTGTCTTTCTGGTATGTGTGGTGGGGGCACTCTATGAGTGCCACCAGTAAGCCACTCTGCTTTCCCTGGAGAAGTTCTCCTCGGTGGAAACAGACATTACTTAGGAGAGAAGGAGTATTAAGGCACTTTGTGTTTTAATGAAGCACCCAACTCATTTTTTTTTCCACATAAAGTAATTATAAATTTTTCTGATTTAAAAGCCTGCAGCTCAATTATGTAATTGCCTAATAGGGTATGCGGATGCTGTGGATCTTATCTGGTCTCAAGGGGACATAATCTGAGTTTCAGCGGCTTTAATGATGTATTTACTCAAGAGACAGGACTGACTCTAGCTGACAGCAAGGGGACCCACAGGTAAACATCATTTACACGTGACTGTTTAATTAGCCATTTACCCAAGAGATCAAAGTAAATATTTCTGAGCTGCATTAGACTCTTAGCCAAGTAATTTTTAGTAGAACTTTCTTAAATTTTGAAAATCTCTTATTTTTAAGATTTTTATCTACAGAGAAATATGTAACTCATGCTATTTACTAAAGGTGTATATTGTTTCAATACAGGGAAACAACCAAAGATACTTGATTTTGCTAATAGTAAAAGCATGACATGTAAATCAAAGCAGTCCTAGAACTCACAAAAGCATTTTGTTCTAAAGTTCGCAAGGCTTGCCCTGCCCACGTCATTTTGGTAACATTGTTCTTTACGGCTGTGCATTTCTTCAGTCACAACCTAACCGTTTCAGAAACTGCCTGCTTACTTCGATTTTTAAGGACAGATTTTGTGATTAATTTATTGGTAATTTTTATGATTGTCACTAAGATGAGATCAGGATGATTTAAAAGGGAACAAAAAACCTACGAGGGGAGGCAGAATAGCACTTGATTCATAAGTTATTAATTGGGCAGCCCCTTCTCATTAATAATGGAGTTATTGGGCCGGCCCCGTGGCTTGGCGGTTGGGTGCGCGCGCTCCGCTGCTGGCGGCCCGGGTTCAGATCCCGGGCGCGCACCGACGCACGGCTTCTCCGGCCATGCTGAGGCCGCGTCCCACATACAGCAACTAGAAGGATGTGCAACTATGACACAACTATCTACTGGGGCTTTGGGGGAAAAAATAAATAAATAAAATTAAAAAAAAAAAACAAAAAACCAAGCAACACTGAGAGATCCTTTAAAAAAAAAATAATGGAGTTATTATTTGAAAAATTATGAGTGGATTGGTTGTCTGGAACTGGGAATATGTTTTCTAATATAAACAACACCTTTTTAAAAGAAGATGACTAGATAGGAAAGGGCAGTGGACCACTGCTTATTTCAGCCTTGACACGGCTGAGATGCGACCTACTCGAGTGAACAAGAATGGAATACAATGTTGTTACAAAATGGTACTAGAGAAAATGGACAACAAAACCGGAAAACAAATCCTTCTTAGGATCTACATTTATTGGGCCAGCCCAGTGGCAGAGTGGTTAAGTTCCCCTGCTCCGCTTCAGCGGCCCAGGGTTCACAAGTTGGGATCCCAGGCGTGGACATATGCATGGCAGGTGCATCAAGCCATCCTGTGGCAGGCATCCTACATATAAAGTAGAGGAAGATGGGCACGGATGTTAGCCCAGGGCCAATCTTCCTCAGTAAAAAGAGGAGGATTGGCAACAGATGTTAGCTCAGGGCTAATCTTCCTGACTTAAAAAAAAAAAGAAAGAAAAAAAAAAAAGATCTACATTTATCAATAGGTGTGGAACAGATCTAAAAAACACAGGTTCTGTTTTTCCTCAAGAACATGGTTCTTTCTCAAAGAACATTCACACAACTGGTATCATACCTCAAACAAAACAAAACTATAGGTTATTTATTGAGTCACAGGAAGTGCAGTGAAATGAAAATATGTGTGGGAAGGATAACACAAGATTACCTCTGAAAAGGGGCAGGGGCTTGAGGAGAAGCGCACAGGGGCTGTATCTCCGTAATAATTTATTTCAGGAGAAAGAAATTGGGGAGGAAGGAGGTTAGAGGAGGGAGAGGAGGAGAAGGAGAAAAGGAGGGGAGAAGAAGAGGAGAGAAAGAGCAGAAGAAGGGAGGGAAGGTGCGTGAAAGGGGGAGAGAGAAAAGCCAAGAGGGAGGGGGAAAAGGAGGAGGGGTAGGAAGATGAGGAGAAGGAAGAGGAGGAGCAGGTCTGAGATAAATAGGGTGCAATGGTAACAACACATGTGAGTCTGGGCTGGTAGGCGTGGGATTCCTGGGTTCATTTTATCACTCTCTGTTTGTATGTTTGAAATGCTTAAAAAAGCACTTCTACTCTCTTTTAATCAAAGGGGCAAAGAAAGGGGGGCTTGAGAAGGACTGAAGGTGCTCTGAGAGGCTTGAGGGGTGATGGCCGAGGCTCTGGACCGCACAGCCACACAGGTGTGTGACTTCAGTGCAGAGATGGCAAGCCGCGCCTCCGGGAGGGGCACATGCAGAATCCTCGAACTTTGCGCACGATAAAAATGAAAAGCATCAAAGCCAGAAAACCCTATATTGCATGTAAGGATGAGAAAACATACATGAAACTAGACACGTGCACAAGACATTAAATTTAGGAAAGGAAAGGCCACCTCTCTGAGGATATGGCTTCTCCAGGGAATGACGAGGACCACGACGGGAACGCTCTAAATCTGGCTCCTGGGCGGGAGCCCCTCCTGCCTTCCTTGGGAGTCTGCTCCATGGGTTCCCTGGTCTCTTCAGCAGCTCACGCTCCCTCTGCGCCAGCTCCTGAGTCAGGCCCCTCCTGCCTTCCTTGGGAGTCTGCTCCATGGGTTCCCTGGTCTCTTCAGCAGCTCACGCTCCCCTCTGCGCCAGCTCCTGAGCCAGGCCCCTCCTGCCTTCCTTGGGAGTCTGCTCCATGGGTTCCCTGGTCTCTTCAGCAGCTCACGCTCCCCTCTGCGCCAGCTCCTGAGTCAGGCCCCTCGCTGTCTTGTCTGGCCCACAGCACGGCCCGCTCCTCCCCGTCTCAGTCCCACTCCAAGCAGACAGCACTCCCCAAGGCGCAGCAGAGACCTCATGACAGCCCCGCTCGCAAAGCTCTACCGGCTTTTCAGAATCTACTCAATTAACACCAACTCCTTAGCCTAGGCTGGACCCGGCACAGCAAGGCTCCACTCCCTCGGACCTTCTCGCCCCCAGCCCACACGTCAGCCACGGAAGACGGCTCTGTTTCCCGGGTCTGGATGGAGTGGAGAAAGAAAACCAGGACGCCACAAGAGGCTTCTAAGTTCCTTGGAAAATGCTGTGGTAGATATGCTTAATTAGGTTAGCTCCAAAACCTGAATCAACGTTATGTAAGGAGTTGAGATTCCTACATAAAACACTATGCAAAAGGCCTGAGAGCAGAAAGTTAAAACCAACCATAAAACCTCACTATTATTTAATCTTTTTTCAAATATGTTAACCATTGCTAAGAACATGACTATTTCCTTAAATGAATAATTTGTACATCTTGAAACTTATTAAAAAAAATAAAAACTACTAACCCCTGTCCTCTGGTCCACGTTTGTGACTAGGAAAACTTCAGACTTCTTAGCTACCTCTTCTGTGATAGAATTATCACGTTCTTTCAAGGTGGCCATGTGCTGACCCAACTGTGCCCTCAACAAGCCTGAGGCTGACGCTTGTTCAGATCTGTAACACAGAAATAGGAGACACGTTAGAAATTTGTAGTATTGGGTTACTTATGAGATTCCCATATTTTCAAAGGCCCCTTAATCAAGTTGGTAAAAGACAGTTCATCCAGAAAAGTCTAGAACCTAATATATTCTGGACTAAGGGAATTTCCAGAGTCTTGGTATTTCTTTTTTAATTTTATTTTGGTTATGATTTCATTGCTAGATGAGCATTCTCAACTTTGGCTGCATACTGGAACTACTTGGGGAGGTTTGCAAAATCCAGGTGCCTAATGCCACCCCTACAGAGTCTAGTAAAATTGGCCTGAGGCGTGGTCCAGCCATTTGGATTTTTTAAGGCTCACAGAGCGATTCTAATGCGCGGCCATGGTTTCAAATCACTGCACAGATAGTCAGCCTCCTCTTAAGTGTAGTTAAGAGAAACAGATCACATTTCCATCTCAACAACAGTTGATTCCTGTTATATACTTACTATGAAATTTTTTAAAAATTAAGATATTATTAGGAAAGAGTTAAAAGGAAGCCTATATTGCTGCCTAGACTACGGTATTTAGATACTAAAAGGAACCAGGTTCCCTTAGGGAAATGCCCTGTTCTAGTTCTGGGGCAGGAAATGTACAAGATGAGCCTGGAAAACCTTGTCATACCAGAAAGCATGGAAGCTATCAAAGACTACTGAGTCATGTCAAAAGGCCTCAGAGGCCATCTTGAAAGGGTTCCTGCTGGCCAAAGATGGGACAATTTGAGCACCAAAAAGAACAATGAGTGCAATGGATTTAAACACAGCAAATATATAAAAATGTACAAGTTCATTTAAAAAATAAATAATAAAAAGTTTTAAAAATAATAAAAAATCTTTGGATTCAGCCTCAAAAAGGAAGGAAATCCCATCACATTCTACAACATGGATGAATCTTAAGGACACTATGCTAAGTAAAATAAGCTAGTCACAAAAAGACAAATACTTTATGATTCCACTTACATAAGACACCTAGAGTAGTCAAATTCATAGAAACAGAAAGCAGAATGGTGATTGCTAGGTGCTGGGAGAGGGAGAAATGGAGAGCTATTTAATGGATACAGAGTTTCAGTTTTGTAAGATGAAAAAGTTCTAGAGATCTGCTGCAGAACAATGTGAATGTACTTAACACTACTGAGCTGTACACTCAAAAATGGTTAAGATGGTAAATTTTATGTCATGTGTGTTTCACCAAAATTGAAAATATAAACAAATAAACAAACCTTTGGAGGCTGCTAGGGAAACAACTTGATATTCTGAAAATTGGTAAGTAAAGGGATAGAATCAAGCATTTATCCTGCCTTTGTGGTCAAAAAATGCATTTCACAATTAACAAGTAGTTGCTGGGAAAAGTTCTTCCAACTAATAAATGCAGAAGAAATTAACAAATTAGAAAAGTCACCATTTTGTAAGTCCAAATTAATGAATGCATCTAGGAAATGATCATAATTTTGTGGAAACTGCATAACAGTAAACTTTATACTGAAGCATCAGTCTATCAATGTTCAAACCCACAGAGCAGTCTTCCTAACAACATGACAACCAGACATCACATGCGGCCTGAGGGGGGTGTAATAAGAAGTACAAGCACTGGGGCAGCCCGGTGGCGCAGCAGTTAAGTGCGTGCACTCTGCTTCGGTGGCCTGGGGTTCGCAGGTTCGGATCCCAGGCGTGCACCAACGCACCGCTTGTCAAGCCATGCTGTGGCAGCATCCCGTATAAAGTAGAGGAAGATGGGCATGGATGTTAGCTCAATGCCAATCTTCCTCAGCAAAAAAAAAAAAAAAAAAGGAGGATTGGCATCGGATGTTAGCTCAGGGCTGATCTTCCTCACAAAAAAAAAAAAAAAAGAAGTACAAGCACCACCTATGACGTTGTCTTGCCAAAATAACTGGGCTGGAGTATAATCATGTATCTGGATTGAACCAGCAGTTTACAGGTGACAGCATTTCGATCCTGATACAAACAAAGCAAATGTAAAATGACTTTTTTGAGATAATCAAGACAAACTCACAAGAAATAGGTATCAGATAAAGTAAAGTATCTTGTTAAATGGTAATGTATTATATCCTTATATGTTAGAGATATAAGTATTTGTGAGTATTTATAAGTAAAATATGTTGTCTCTTTTAAACTACTCAAAGAAAAAAGTGTGGATGAGGGAAAGATAAAACAAGACTAGCAAAATGTTGACAACTGGTGGATCTGGGTGAGGGGTACATGGGACTTCATTATGTTATTATAGTGGCTTTTGTGAATGTTTTAAAAATTTCAAAGTAAAAAGTTAAAAAACAGTGTACTAATGTCTGCAACTTACTTGGAAATGCATAAAAATAAGAGATTGTGACTGATGGATGGATGGAAATATGAAGAGACAGACATATGGGAGTGCAATCAAATGTCAATGGTAGAATCTGGGTGGTGGGTATATGGATGCTCATTACACAGTTCCTTTTACTTTTCTGTATGTTTGGAAATTTTCATAAGAAAATATTTGGAAAAAAAGTAAGTCTAGGTACAATTCAGAACCTTCTTTAATAAATCTTAATTGTTATAATCTTTGCCTGACCTAACTCTAGTTTTTCCCAAGAGTTGAATAAAGTGGGATGGGTCATCGGAATCCTTGAACTTATTTAAAAACTTCCCAGAATGATTCTAAGGTTTCTGGCTGGTTTGGTAGAAAGCCCCTTCAGCAACTTGCCTTTCTTGGTTCTGTCTAGACCTCACCAATGTCATAATGCACCCAATTCCTTTGTTCTGTTTCTATGTAAATGAAGCAACTTTTTTCTACATTTGGTTTCACAAGAGATTTCCCTACCGGGAAAATGCAATCACAGGCTACCAGCAAATTCTAGTCCATTCAGCCGTTTCATTTCTCATAATGAGTAAATCAATTGTGCTTCTGGTCTGAAAAGATGTTTACTTAGGTTGAGTTAAACTTAGAAACAAGTTTAAGTAGGGTGAATTAAGTTAATTCAAGTAGTTGGGATGGAAGTAGGGTGAATTAAGTTAATTCAAGTAGTTGGGATGGACTGAATTATGAGAGACCGTCTCGCTGGTGACTGATACACGTGACTTCTGCAGAGGCAAAGCCAAGGCAAGAGGCTACTAATGTCCCCACCAATTGTAACCATCCTTTGGGCTCTGGTATGAAAGAACTAGCTAAGGTTTCCTATAATTATTATACATACCTCACAAAAGGACAAAACCCATTAATTGACTTGCATGGGGTCAAATAGCAAATGAGCTATGGAAGGAGGTACAGCATCTAGACTCTGTGACTTCTGAACAGTTAAGCCAACACTTACAGCACAAAACCAGGCTTTCATGCAGATTGATTTCAGGACAAATTGGGTGAGGAGTACAACAGCCATGGCTCTCCTTGCATGGAGTCTTGCCCATGTTTCTACATAAACACACCAAATCAGAAAATTTGCAAAGTGGTACAAAGGATTTTGTGTGTGTGTGTGAGGAAGACCAGCCCTGAGCTAACATCCAATGCCAATCCTCCTCTTTTTTGCTGAGGAAGACTGGCCCTCAGCTAACATCTGTGCCCATCTTCCTCTACTTTATATGGGACACCGCCACAGCATGGCCTGACAAGCGGTGCGCTGGTGTGCACCTGGGATCTGGGCCAGCGAACCCCGGGCTGCCACAGAGGAGCGCGAGCACTTAACCGCTTGTGCCACTGGGCCGGCCCAAGGTACAAAGGATTTAAAGGAGTTTTTTTTTTCTCTTTCGTCTACTTTACATTGGAAAATTTATAACATCAATGCCACAGAGAAAAAACAAAGTTCAATGTCAGCTAAATTATATACTCCTTTAATTAAAAAGATAATAAAAGAATAGACTTTAAACAGTCTATAATTAACTTCATACACTTGGAATGGCTTCCAATCAGAAAACTGCAATTTAAGTAAATGTACCAACATTTCCTAATTACAACTGATTTACAACAGATTGGTAACTTGACCAAAGTTTTAAATGCAGACAAAATAGTAAGTACCCTGAATTTTATTCTGAACATAATAGGCAGAATAAAATAAAGAGGTTTTTACATACTATAATCCAAATAATATAAAGCTGACTCAATTTTTCAGCATGAGTTTGAGAGCACAATTGGGCAACTGTATCTGAAAGTAGCCACTAACAAGAGACAATTAATTAGTTGCACCTGGAAAAAAAATAAAATAATGAGTACTCTCAATATGGATTTCATATAAGATAAAATTACTTAAGTAATCATTTTTATGTTAAAATATGTTTTCCAGAAGGCAATAATGAACAAATTTTTTATCAATTACCCCAAATGACATGAATTATA
Organism: Diceros bicornis minor; assembly: GCF_020826845.1. Classification (NCBI taxonomy): domain Eukaryota; kingdom Metazoa; phylum Chordata; class Mammalia; order Perissodactyla; family Rhinocerotidae; genus Diceros; species Diceros bicornis. The sequence continues at coordinate 175,382 of NW_026691210.1, read as the reverse complement.
TTTTAATAATTCACGATTGTCTAAAATAACAACTTGGTCTTCCACCTAATAACGTAAACCTTTCATATGAAGGTCTTTGAACACTTAATCCCTGATATAACAAAAATCAATAATGATGATAGGAACGGTTTTGTTCTTTTTCCTTTTAAGATGCTTCACTTTGTGAGCAGGAATTCAGAAGTCTTCTCACTATCTTTTAGAGTACGCTGTGGGGCAGGTACCCCATTTTGCAGATGAGATTATAGTAAAGAGATAGACCTCGACAGCCATGGTTGGGTCAGGGGCACAAGCAGGGCTGCCGCCACACCAAACACAGTTCTCTTCAACAGGCTTTAAGGAGTTCATAACCCATTAGAGCCTTCCTACTCTGCCTGGCTTAGAATTCTAATGACATCAGTGTCATTAACAATTAAGGAACAAAAGTAGATCATTCTCTCCAAATCTGTGTTTCTGAAATAGTTTATCAAGTTGACCAGTTGACTGCTTTGGTCCAGGGGAGATCTCAAAGCAGATGGGAATATATCACTTAGGGGAGTGTCCAACAATAATTCCTGGGCGCTGAGGGGCACAGAGGGTGGCTAGAGCAAGAAGAGCAGCAAGGAGCCCGATGCCATGATTAAAACTTGTTAGAGGGGCTGGCCTGGTGACCTAGTGGTTGAGTTTGGCGTGCTCCACTTTGGCAGCCCTGCTTCACGGGTTCGGATCCCAGGTGTGAATCCACACCACTCACTCATCAGCCATGCTGTGGCAGTGACCCACATACAAGATAGAGGAGGATTAGCACAGATGTTAGCTCAGGGCTAAACTTCCTCAAGCAAAAAAAGAGGAAGACTGGCAACAGATGTTAGCTCAGGGCTAATCTTCTTCAGCAAAAATAAATAAATAAATAAAACTCTTTAAAAAGAATCTGTATTTAAAGACCTGACTGCTTATCTCTCAAAGGTCATATAAACACTTGGCACTTTTTCCAAGGCTAGACAGTGAACCAGTGACAATCAGTGTGCATTAAACAGCACCCCCAGTCACAACACACAATGGGGCATAAAAGGGCAATCCTAATCGTAACAGAACATAACACTGACATTAGTAATCATTCCTGACTTCTTTATCTGGCTTAAAAAAATGATTGTGGTAAAGAAGCAGTCTTGCAGCCTCCAGATATTAATTTTAAAATTTGTGTTGGTCATAAAGAAGGATCATTTCTTAGGGAAAGCTGATTTATACATAACTGTAGACCAACAGTCATGCAAAATGCAACCTTTCATAATGGAAATCAATGCTCTATTATGCATGTTGAGAAACTATACAAATCTCTAGTCTAGTAGATGTAGATATTTTATCTCATCACCCACAATCACAGTTTGGCAGCGTAGGCTGAGAGAGTCACACAATGAATCATTTAGTCTAACAAGTCAGTTTGCACAGAGAATTATAAATGCATATATGCTTTCTATGCCACATACCACAACTGTGGTTTATGCAAAATAGTATATCAACAGATACAAAAAGCAGTGAGAAAGAAACAGGGGCCTGGTTACAGAGCCTCACAACACATAATCACCAAATGACCTACAGAGTGCAGAAAGACTCCGCCCCAGACAGCTTCTTCCACCGCCTTGTAAAGGAGTATTTAAGACTGCTGTTTTTTATCTTGCATGATAAAACAACAGGAAAGAGGGGGAGCCGGCCCCGTGGGTTAGCAGTTAAGTGCGCGCGCTCCGCTACTGGCGGCCCAGGTTCGGATCCCGGCGCCCACTGACGTACCGCTTGAACGGCCATGCTGAGGCTGCGTACCACATACAGCAACTAGAAGGATGTGCAACTATGAAATACAACTATCTACTGGGGCTTTGGGGAAAAAACGGAGGAGGATTGGCAATAGATGTTAGCTCAGAGCTGGTCTTCCTCAGCAAAAAGAGGAGGATTGGCATGAATGTTAGCTCAGGGCTGATCTTCCTCACAAAAAAAACAAAGAACAAAAAACAGGAAAAAGGATTTTCTTGCATTGCCCTTTACTGCTTCAGGTTGAAAAGTTACTGACCAGGAAGATCATTTCCAGCATTTTCCACAGTTTGGAGATCACTAGTACAGATGCAGAAGGTAATGTATACACTTTCAGGACTTGTGAACCTCATCTTGTGCTCTGTTAAATGGAACATATGATTGGCCAAGTCTTCTTGTGCCAAGGTCCTTTTAGAAACCATCATCTTGACTTCTCACGCTTTCGTGGGATTTATGCTGAATTCTACTCTGAAGAAAATCATTAACATAAAACAGCCTATGTGGCACACTGAAGGTAGAGAAAATGATGTTAGATATAAGATAACCAGACCCAAAGCCCCTCTCACTCTCAGCGAAACAAGGTCCTTTCAGGTGGGCTTTCACAGACACTCATCTGCTGACCATGCTCGAGAAATAATTTGTTCTCTGCTAGTAAATAGTGGGGATATATTTTAATAAAAGGAAATATAGTCAGTCCCCAAAATAAAAATCAGAGTTAGGTCACTGGCAACAATTATGCAACATGAATTAGGCACCGACCAGGTGCCAACACTGGACAAACCATTACACAAATTACACATATGTAATTCTATGACCTCAATAAGTCGCTCAGATGCCACAAAGCTTCTGGGGCCATGAAAAGAAACCCACACTACCTAAAAGGTGGGTAGAGGGTACAGAACAGATTTCTGATTGACTCAGGAAGGATGTACAAGAATCATGGTTCACATGGCCAACTACCCTGCAAATAATTAACCCCCTCTCTCTCTCATCCTAGCTTTATGGCCTTTAAGGGATATCCTTGAAGTGGTGGCTCTCAAACCTGAGGGAGGGTAGTTCCCTTAAGGGCTCATTAAAACCCAGGTGGCTGGGTCTTACCCCCAGATTCCTGATTCAGTGAGGCCTGGGCGGGGAAAACGTGTTCCCAGGTCTTGTTGATGCTGCTGGTCCAGAGACCATACTTGCAGATTGGGGGCCTGTATCTTCTAGATTGGGGGCCTGTATCACCAGCATGACCTTGGAAATTGAGGAATCCATCTGGGGTTTGGACTTGCCAATGACATCCCTCTAGGGTGGTGGCTAGACTAGATTATATCCTGGGTTGTTCACGAAGGTATGCTAATATACCAGATGAAGGCTACCTGTGCTCCCTCCCCCCAAGTAAGCCCTTAAAACATTGTTATGAGTAGGGATTGAGTGGATATATCCAATTAACAATTAGAAACAAATACATTTACAAAGAAGTAAATGGTCAAGTCCATAAAACAGTTAAACTGACAACTACAAGTGTCTATCCCAGTGGTGACCGTGTGGACTAGTGTTTTGTTTTCATTTGGAAGCATCTGGGAACAAGAATGGCCATCCTTCCACAGCAGCAATTTCATCCCAATAATACCTGACTTGCTTTTCATGGCTGCCACCTCCAGGTAAGAGTCTCGGAGGCTGGTGAAGGACAGCTGTTCCACAGGCTTCAAGGTCTTCTTTCAGAATGTCACTGTGATTATAGAGCCTATAAAATAAAACAGGTGCTGCATGAGATGTTTATTTAAGCACAGATGGCCCAGCTTCTAGAATCTACGGAGGTTCTTCGTGGTTTATTGAAATATATCTGTAATATAATCTAGACACAAAAATGCAGCAACTAGACTATCTCTCGACAAAGATGTAAAATGGGGCATTTTGAAAACCTTGTTTGTGTGTATGTGGCAGTTTTAAATCCATCAGTGGAAGTAACTTTTAACCCTTTGAAGACTTTAATGACCTTCAAATCGACAGCTGTGCCATCTCATTCCACATTCCACCTGACTGATAGGAATGCTAGATAATCTTAACGGCAGAAAAGGCTAATTTTCTATTGTCAATCATAACAAAGTTAGATCTCCACAACTCATGTGAAATTTACTTAAATCGTCACTGCTAAGAAATCGAAAACTGCTGGCTGGATATTGGTTACGTCCTCTATTTCTGAACGCAGAAAAATGACTATTATTTCTCCATTCAGATCCCACTGCAATACAATTTTCTTTATTTTTAGTAAGAAGAGGAAGGGAGGGAAAGAGGGATTTAGCCTTCATTATCTATTTCCAGTCTACTGGGGGACTGGTCTAGTCTAACAATTTGGCCACTGTTTTAGGTTAGGTCTGTCACGGTATCATAGTAGCTTCCAAAGAGACTGGTTAGAAACTTCCTTTAAAAACATGTCCATTTGGGGGAAAGCATGATTCTAAAAAGCTATAGGAGAAGATATCAAAGACAAAACAGTATTTCTACTTTAAAGAAGCTGATGACATACGTAGTTGGGAATATTCAACATGTACTCCAAAAAGAAAATGAAGCAACTTGTAAAGCAATGTGTTAATTAGCAACGTCTTACTAACTTGTAGTTAGTACAACAGTGGGTTAAGTTACTGGATCCATTTGATGGCCATGTGCCTAATATCAAAAGGATGAAAGAGATGTGCTCTGTTTGTCTATTAGAGGGCGAGTGACAAGTGTAGGCTCAGGCACCCTGACTCTGAAGCAGGCTTTTATCCTGGGCAGGAAATATAAATGTCGTGTCATGTCCACCCCCCCCACCCCCCCACCTCTCATTCAAGCCCTATTCTGGACCCTAGGCCACCCTATGGGCGCTCCAGTTCCTTGCCGTGTCTCAAGCTCTTGTCTAAACTCTAAGCCTAAGATTCTTAGTCCCTCTGGGCTACATCCTGTGTTGGATCCTTCACCTCTGAGCTCTGCTGCCAAAAACCTTCCATTTTTTGATGGGGTTGTTTTGTTTTTTGTTGTTGAGTTGTATGAGTTCTTTATATATTTCGGAAATTAACCCTCTGTTGGATATATGATTTGCAAATATTTTCTCCTAGTTGGTGGGTTGTTTTTTCATTTTGTTCATGAATGGCCAACAGGCATATGACAAGATGTTCAACATCACTAATTATCAGGGAAATGCAAATCAAAACTACAATGCGATTTCACCTTACATCCATCAGAATGGCTGTAATTAACAAGACAAGAAATAACAAATATTGGAGAGGATGTGGAGAAAAGGGAACCCTCATACATAACTGGTGCAAATGCAAACTGGTGCAGCCACTATGGAAAACAGTATGGAGATTTCTTATAAAATTAAAAATAGAAATACCATATGATCCAGATATCCCACTACTGAGTGTTCATCCAAAAACATGAAAGCAACAATTCAAAGAGATTTATGCATCCCTACGTTCATCACAGCAATATTCACAACAGCCAAGACATGGAAGCAACCCAAGTGCCCATCAACGGATGAATGGATAAAGAAGACATGGTATATAGATACAGTGGAATACTACTCAGCCATAAAAAAGACAAAATCATGCCATTTGTGACAAAATAGATGGACCTTGAGGGTATTACACCAGGCAAAATAAGCCAGACAGAGAAAGATAAACACCGTATGATTTCACTCATATGTGGAAGATAAACACGTGGATAAGGAGAACAGATTAGTGGTTACCAGAGAGGAAGGGAGTAGGCGGAAAGTGAAAGGAGTAAAGGGGCACATATGTATGGTCACAGATAAAAACTAGACTATTGGTGGTGAACACAAAGCAATCTATACAGAAACTGATATATGATATTGTATACCTGAAATTTATACAATGTTATATGCCAATATGACCTCAATAAAATAATTTAAAAAATAAATTAAAAAACAAACAAACAAAAAACCTTCCAGACTCCTGGCCTATATGACTTATAGTACCTATAATACTTCTTTTTCCTTTGGCAAAATCTGGGTCCTAATTCTTCCTGGAAGGCTTTATCTCGTCACCACTCAATTCACAAAATAACACCTGCCCTTAAGAAAAGGAAGACAGGCCCATCGGAGGTAAGCCAATTTCAGAGCAGTAAAGGAGAGCACATAATCACTGGGAAGGCAATCAGGAGTTGTGAGGCAGTAGAGAGACAGAGAGCTCCTTGGCATCACAAGGGCTTGACTATGGAGGAGGAACTTCAGCTGGGCAAGATTTAGACAGAAGGGGAGATGACCCTTTAAGCTAAGGGGTGGCACAGGCAAAGATGTGAGGAAATGCCAGGGTAGGAGGGGTGTCGGGACCAGCAAGGACACAAGTCTGGCCAGGTGGGGGTTGCTGTTTGTGGTGATAAGATAGTAATGGGAAATAAAATTCAATATGAAACTCGGGTGAGAAAATAGTAATAAATCTTGCGGATTTCTGAGCTATGGCTGGTTTCTTGAAAGCAGTGTTTTTGAGAGGGTTAGCCTGGCAGCCGTGCACAGATGCAGTTGGTGAGGGGACAGACACGAGACCCAGACCACAGCCAGGAGACTGAACTTGTGCTCTAGATGGCAGGGGAAGAGTGTGTAAGTGGGAGAGCAGTGGTGGGGGTGGCAGAGAGGGAGAACAGTCATTCACGGCTCAGCTGGGGGGAAGTCAACGCCCACAGCTGGTGGGGTGGGCTCGCGAAAAACTGGGGTGTGTGCCTCACTCAAAGGGCCAGTCACTCTCAGCTCCCGCAGCGGAATGTGTCTCAGTGACGTCGATCTTCCTAGTTTTCAAGAGAAGCTGGAAATTCACAATTGCTAGTTTTATTTTTACGTGACATCTCTCAAATTTAAAAATCTGGCAGCTAATTCAAAAGGAGGTTAAATACTATGCTGGACAAACAGAGCTGGTCTGCAGGCTTGGGGTCTCCAGCTTAGACTGCCTCTAGTCTCACCTCCCACCCCAGGTGGTAGACCCTGAGCAAGGACCAGGGCTTGATGTTTCTGCACCTCCTCTGAAATGCTGGTACAATGGCGGAAGTTAGCAGATGCTCACCAATGCTGGGGTACCACAGTGGGGTATAGGCAGGGTGTTCGGGTGGGAGCAGCCTCCCTCCAGGGAGGAGTATTTTATCTCCGCCATTCTTAGGAATGGTGATAAGAGAAAACAGTTTTAGTGGTTTTATTACTGTTTATAAATGCTCTACAGACAATGCACCCTTTGTTGCCTGTATGCCCACCCCCCACCCCACCACGGTATGCCAGTGCTAAATAATACCTGATTGTCCAGTCAGGACAGATGCCAGATAACCTTTGTTCTTTTCCAATCTGATCAATCCAAATATCAGGCTTACTTAGACTAGCTCTTCTCATACTTGTCTAGGAGCTTCTCTGACTACCTCATTCACAGGGATCTTTCTTATCCCTGAATTCCTTTAGCACAATACAGACAACATCCTACATTGTACTGTTCTCTAGTTATGTCATGTCTGTCTAGTCTTCTCAACAAGACCAAAAGCTTGTTGAGAACAACAATTGGACTTCTGAATTTTTATCTTACTTGAAGCTTCATGTCGCACTCAGCACAATACTGAAGACATACTTAACACCACGAGTTGAATGACAGGCCAAGATTTAAACCTAGATTAGAGAAATCCATGACACCTATTTTTACAGTATGTTTTTATATGGTTGCTGTTAGACCAGTCCAGGGCTTCCACGGCGTCCATGGCTTGGCAACGAGCGATCAATAAGACGGCCACAAGTACTGTCTGCACAGAGCTTATGGTCTACTCTCGATTAACTCAGAACCTTCTCTGGCTAAAAGACAAGTTGGTCTGTGCTTAGGGTTTCTAGTAGTTATTTCTCCACGTGATACCTGACTTTAGCTTACAAAATATTCATCAGTCCTTTGCTGAAAAAATCTCTATTAAAGAATTCAAACACTATGGAGCTAAAGATTAAAGACTATGTGTTATAAAAAACACTATCCTAGAATTCAAGACCTCAATTTCTTTCATGTCTTCTATTTGCATTCCCATCAAAATAATTCCAACTGGAGGGGCATCAGTCTGACCAGCCCATGCCCAGTCCTTCCTGGGGAACATATAGACGGACCTGGCACTAACACACTGGGCCTTACCATCAGTTTGTCTCTGTGAACTCCAGCAAGTGGACAAACGTGATGGATGACAAGTAATCTCTAGAAGCACAAAAGGCACTTTAAAGAGGTATATTTTATTTTACCCAACAGTGCAGGCAGATAATAAATAAATATTTTTGGCCAAATTTAAAGTAATTGCTTTCTAGCTTCATTTTCATCTTTCAGTCACACAGAATTTAAGAGATAATTTAAAAGAAAACAACTCCACTCCAGGCTAATGGGAACACTCAAAGGAAGGTACAATTTTTTTTGGAAGCAAGGAAGAGAGAAAAAGTGCCATGCTTTTCCTTTCAGTACTGCAAACTGAGAATTACTTTTTGGCAAAAATGACCCTGTATGAGGGCTGTAGAAAATAAACTTTTCCTTAACCCCACCAGGTAACTTCCACACATTCCCGTGGGTGTTCTATCAGAGTGGACATGTTTCAGTTGCAGCACTAAAGGCATGACTTTCAGGTTTTATTTTCTCTAGGGAACAACAGTCTCAAAATGGTGTGGTAATCACTGCCCATAACTAGTAATGAGTTTACTTCATAATTTACATAATATAATGTTACTTTTAAAAAGTTTTATAAAATACATTTACTGTATTTTTAATGAGACTGAAGAATAATAAAGCACCACAGTTGGTCACATCCAGAACAACGTTTTGGGGAAGGAAATTGTATTGCTAAATGAGCAACGACAAAAAGGCATCATCTGCAGAGGTGGTCTGTAGTTCTGAGTGTGGGGTTTAGGAACAGCCCATATACAGAACGGTGGGCAAAGGGCAACATGACCGGCCTTTGCTTCCCATTCCAGTGCCTGCAGAACACTGGCCTGCACACTCAACTTCTTCCTTCTCATGGGTTTGACCCTACCCTCCTTCCAAAACATAAGAAGGTTTTGATCTTTAAACTAAGAACACATGGCCTGGATAGAAAAGATTACTTTTAAAACCATCACTTTGGGGCTGGCCCGGTGGCATAGTAGTTAAGTTGGAGCGCTCTGCTTCGGCAGCCCAGGGTTCTCAGGTTCTGATCCCGGGTACGGACCTACACACCGCTCATCAAGCCATGCTGTGGTGGCATCCCACATACAACATAGAGGAAGACTGGCACAGATGTTAGCTCAGGAACAATCTTCCTCACCAATAAATAAATAAATAAATAAATAAATAAATAAATAAATAAATAAAGTCTTAGTTGCATATTTTATCTCTATTAAAAAAATAAATAAATAAAACCATCACTTGATCATGTTCTGGTTCTGTTTTTCACATTTAATTCCCAAGGAAATTTGTTGATTACAATCAACAACATTTAAAATCCTCCTAAGACCCATGAGAATTGTTAAGTCTAAACAGAAGTAACAGAATGCATTCATGCACCCAACACTCAAAGACCACAACTGCTACAAAATATAACTAACGAACCAAAGCGGGCTGTTGTCAGTCAAACCCTGATATGCTAATTCAATTTGTGTAGCTTACTGGTCATCCTGAAGCAATTTAGCACCTTCACCAATAAGAGAAAACCTCCAGTGACCACCCACCCACAGGTACACAAATACATCAGAGAACCAGAGACGTCTGTAGAAGCCCTACCTCCATAAAGATGCAAATTAAGATTTAAACAGTGTAACAATTGGCGAGAGCTAATCCTTTTACAGAGGTGTAAATGGCTATTGAGAACTGAATTCCGGCTGCTAGCTTTTGTTAAGTAGCATTACAGACAAGTTTCACCCAAGAGTAATGCCACCAATTCTGAAGACTATTGATAAAATAGTTTCATAAAGCCAGTGCAATTTGTTTACTCTGATATCAAGTTTCCTGACCATAAATCCAAACATGTAAATATAAACCACATCAAGAATTAGTGCCCTGGGAAAATAAACTGGGAGGAACTATCTCAAGCCTGACACCCAATGGCTGGAACAGCTGTATGTGCGGCTACAGAGAAGTCTGTATACGGGGTTTTGTTTGCCACACAAAACAGTTGTAGAAAGGACAAACACATACATAGTTAAAGAGTATTTTTCTTTTAACGGGCTGTCTTACAAAACCTATGTTTTGGTGGCTCCCTTGGTCCCCATTGTGCAGCCCCCTGGGTGGTCCCTTCCAGGGGGCCACTTGAAGGGAACACAATGCCAAAAATGAGGGAAGGAGGGGACAGCAACACAAAGGCCAGCAGAGCGGGGCGGTCTGCAGCGGCAGGCTGCAGCTAGGGGTCAGCAAACAAGGCTCTCTCTCTGGACCCAGGAAACAAGGGCTCCTTCTCCATACCTGGAAACAGCGTGATTAAGCTGACAGCTTGAATTATGGGCTGCATTTTGTAGGGTACGGTCTGTCTGCGTTAAGGTCCTCTTTATTGTAGCAGAGGCCTCACAAGCAAAACCCTTGCCTTTTCCCCCTCTTTGGCTTCAAAACATCATTCTGTTCCATTTTAATTTTCAGAACTACTCCTTCTCCCATATCACCTTTCCTTTTTTTGTTTTTTAAGTTGCTTAATGAGGTGCTGGGAGGCCTGAGAGAATTTATAATAGGGTGTTTCCCTCTACCCTTAAACAGAGATAACCAGCCTGAACCCATAATGAGATTTTAGCAGCCGAGTCATTAGCGATGGCTGCATAAAGGATGGTTCCTTTATGAAACGGATGTGTTCTTTTTTTTTTATTATTATTTATTTTTTACCCCAAAGCCCCAGTAGATAGTTGCATGTCATAGATGCACATCCCTCTAGTTGCTGTACGTGGGACACGGCCTCAGCATGGCCAGAGAAGTGGTGCGTCGGTGCGCGCCCGGGATCCGAACCCAGGCCACCAGCAGCGGAGCGTGAGCACTTAACCGCCAAGCCACGGGGCTGGCCCTGAAATGGATGTGTTCTTAATTTGCTCTTTGATAGGTCTGTGGATCCCAAACTTAACACCTGAGTTGATAAAAATCCTCTTTGCTGGGAAGGTGAACACTGGAAACATTTACTCTTGCTCCCTGGATTTCCTTTAAATCAGCACAGATGTGTCGCCAGAGGGGTGTTGTCATTAGGGTGCTGGCTGCACCCTCCAATCTGAGGTGCACACAACAGATTTATGGAGCCAGTCACCTAAAGTGACCTGGCTTTAAATATCTGCTGCAAAAAAGAACATGGAGGGTAAATGTCTTATCATACAACTTTATGCCTTTGATAGTGCTCCAGGGCAAGCTACCCCAGGAAGCACCACTCTGGTATGCAGATTATTTCGAGCTGAAGACAATAAGGACTCAGAGAACTCAGGAAGAATATTTGAGTTGCCCCTCCCAAACTGCCTAAAGAATTTAAAACAAAAGATCTGTTTCAGGAAGGAGTTATTATCATGACTGCTATAAAGATAATGTAGGATAGAGGTTACAATAGAAAAGGCACCAACAAGCCCATCTTATCGGAAGTTCTGTCTCTCTGGCCACATGCTCTAGATGGCCCTGCAAGAGGTTACCAGACAATCATTTACAAGGGAAGTCTCCATTTGTAAAGGTATCTCCCTCTCTGTATTGGGAAGAGAGGGGATGACCTCATTTCTAGAGACTTATCAATGTAGAAGGTGAGGCCTTAAAACTGCATAATAAGCCTTACTCTTGTTTACAGTGCTTTAGTGATAATCTCCTGTAACTAACACCCCCGCCCCCAACATCCTCCTTGTCTTTGGTTGGACAGGGTATTTAAGACGAGAATCTCTGCTATTGTGTTGAGAAACGCAGTGTCCCTGCTTTCTCCCATGTATACATGTTATTAAACTTGGTATTATTTTCTCCTGCTAACCTGTCTTGTTATTTGGTCAGCCATAAGAACCTTAAGGAAAAGGGCAGAGGGAGATTCCCCCTCTTCCCCCGACACCTTTCAGAAATGTAATACAATCAGGCCTTGTATTTTGACTAAATTTAAAGAATACTATGAACATAATAAATTTTTTTATTAGACATTATCATAATTGGTTCTATAATTAAACTCTAGAGGGCGCTTTTTGTAAAAGGGCATCTGATATTTTCAGGGTAGAATCATCTTTGCTGGAGCTTAAGGACTAACAGAGGATCATAAAACAAAACACCAGACTTTTGCTGTTACACGGCTCTCCATCTGTCTCCACATGTGTGTATGTGCATGTGCAGGTGTACGTGCGTCTGTAAGAGAAGAGACAAGGAGGACCAGACTGGGCTGGCAAAGATTATGCTACGTGAGGGGATCCAGGGAGAAGGCAAATCAGAAGGCATGATGGGATGGTGGATGGGCTTACTGAGGGCTCAGGCAACGTTCAGACTCTGAAATAAGTTAGTATGTCACTTCTCTGGGATAAGTGAGTCTCCTTAGAAGCCAATTAACTCTGATGAATGGGAATGGGGTCTAGGGCAGTCACCCTCCACTGAGGGAGAGCTCAGACCTGTAGGGCAGGTCCCTCCCTGGGTTCTGACTCATTGTTCATTGTTCGGGGCCCACCTCCATGATGACAATGAGATGGGAGTGGCAGCACCCTGGGAGGGCACCAGCAGGAAGGAGACTGAACACTTGGCTATTAACGATTGCCTCCTGCTATGTGAGTATGGTAGAAATCAAAGACAGAATTACTGACAAAATTGTGCTGGTTTTCTGCTGGCTCCTTCAGAGGGCCAATACTGTATTAAAATGAAGAAGCTGAATCAATTTATTATTCAAATGCTCATTCACCTAAGAAGCTGCTAAAAGGAAGCCAAAAGAAACAAGAAAGTGAATGATAACAAACCATCATTATGAATGAATAAAGGGGATTAACCGGGAGGAAAGGCAGGCGGGATGCAAGCTAGGAAATAATGCCCTCCTGGGTAGACCCTGGGAGCCAGGTGAAAAGGCTTCTCGTCAGTGTGGAAGTTCAGGGGATGTAAGACAAGCACATCCCCAATTCCAGGTAAGTACACCTTTCAAAACAGCAGAAACCAGTTTCAGCTGTGCCCATGATTACAGATGTAATAATGCTCCAAAACAACCATGTCCAGCATACATCCATGTAATATATAACATCTGATCAGCAAGCACCATCAATCCCAGACCCAGCACTGGAAATTCTTTTAGGGATTCAATTATCCTAGAAAGTAGTGCTTTTCAATGTTTAAGGTGGCAGAACACCTGGAATTCTTAGAACTTTCTGTAAAATATCATGAAGTACTGATATACGTCATTTCATCACACAAATTAGGAACATTTTTACTAGCGGACAATGAATATATGTATACAATATAAAAATCAAACCACTAACACAAATACCCATGATGAAAAACCAATCTATCAAACCTAACAGGATCAGCTGATTTCACATTTTTCATTATTATTCATTTGGTACTCTCATTCATTTTCTCTTCCAGTAGGCAAGCTATAGCAGGTAACCAAAGTTTTATTAAAATAATTTTGAGGAAGTTCTCAAAATTACAAAGATTTATTTTCCTAAAAATTGGAAAAGACCACTTGACTCAATAGCAGGAGAATTCTACTGGAATATATCTGAGAATCACTGCACTAAAGAAAACGAATCTAGCATTGTTTTAAGCAGCAGATTCAAACACACTTCCAGTCCACAAAAATGACAAGCAAATTAAAATGAATTTACACTGACAAAGGAAAATAGAAAAAAGTTAGACAACTAGTTGAAGGCCATTAAACACAAGGTGTTCAGAAGTGCTCCTCACATCTCTCTTGTAGGTTAAAGTAATACTGTAAGTCTCCTAACTGGGACTCAAAATAGTGAGATTCAGTACAAAAGCACAAGAAAACATATCAAGGTCTCACTTATTGCTTTTTGAGTTTTTCTTATCTGCTTGGCCTATCTGCACAGATTCCCTCACAAAAGCCCTCACTGAATGGAAGCTTTCCCACTCAGTTATCAAGCTCAAATGTTCCTTATCAAATCCCACCTTAAAATAAGTTTCGTTTTTCTAGAAGCCTATCACCAATAGCTCAACAACTGCTCTTCAAAAGGTGAGAAATATAAGTTTAAGAGAATAAAAGGGAAGATGAGCCATAAGGAACTGATCAAGTCTAAGATCAAGGTGCTGGCTGGCTTGGTTCCTGGTGAGGGCCCACTTCCTAGCTTGCAGACGGCTGCCTTCTTGTTGTGTCCTCACAGGGCAGAGAGAGGAGGAGAGCTCTCTCAGGTCTCTTCTCATAAGGGCACTAATCCCATCACGAGGGCCTGACCCTCATAACCTCATCTAACCTTAATTACCCACTAAGGGCCCATCTCCAAATACCATCACATTGGGGGTTCAGGCTTCAACATATGAATTCTGCAGGGACACAACTCAGTCCATAAGAACACCGCTGCCACCATCTTGTTCCTGGCCTAAGGATGAGGTCAGCACTGAGGATGACAGAGCAGGGAAACGGAACGGACCTGGGTCTTTGATGACAAAAGTGAAGGGCAGTATCAACCAATCCCAGGGCTTGCTTTACTCCCGGACTTTCAGAAATAAACAAAAATGTGTTTATTGTTTAAGGCAGTTCGAGACAGTGTTCCCGTTATTTGTAGCCTGGTATATCAAGATAATTAATAGGTAAATGTTCAACAAGGCCAGAAAGCCAAGTTTGAAAAAAGAACTCTGATGGATGGCTTTTCCATAATTCAAATTTACATTTCATTGAAAAGAATTTAAGGGAGGTATCTTAAAATGACGATCCTACCCCTGTCACTCTGCTCCCCTACCATGTCTCCTTTTTATAAATACCAGTAACAGCAGAATCTTTGCTCTTGGTGTGGCTGGGCCAGCACAAAGCAGGATCGAGGGGCTGTTCATGTGCTGGGTGTGGAGGGATAAGAAAAAGACCCCTGTAGCCCCTGAATGTGTTCCCCTGGCCTGCAGTGGTGCTATACTCTGCCACATGAGCCACTCCTTCAGCTGGAGTGACCAACAGTTCCCTAGACATGGGCCATGCTGGTCTGTCTCCAGGCCTGTGCTCCAGCCATTCCTCTCTTAAAATCTGGAATGGCTAATCTCCTTTCATCAGCCAAACCAATCACCATGGCTATTCTGGTTTTCTATTGCTTGTAATAGCTAACCTGAATTTAGTGGTGTAAAACAACAATCGACAACTTTTTGTTATGCTCATGGCTTCTGCGGGTCAGGAATTTGGACAGGGCACAGGGCAGGTGGCTTGTCTCTGCTCTGCAATGTCAGGGACCTCAGTCTGAATATCACGGGGTGATGTGGAACACAGGTGACTGGAATTATCTGGAGGCTTCTACACTCACATCTGGAGCCTGGGCTGGACTAAATTCAGGCTCAGCTGGGCCTGCTGACTGCAACACTGACACACGGCCTCTCCCTGAGGCTTGTTTGTTGTTAGCCCCACTTTCTTGGAAACCTGGCCATATTCCAGTCTCTCCTACCTTATTTGAATCTTAAACAACCAAGACTTGACCCCTAGAGTCTCCTCTCCAACTTTTGAAACCATAGGTAAACTTGTTCCACTCAGAATAAACTACTTTTAGATCTCAAATTTGTATTGAAAGAGGTCTAATTTTTCTGCAGCCCTCGTGGAATGTGGCCTGCTGGTTCCCTCCCTAGCAGAGATGCAGGCCTGCTATATTCTCTCATCAGCCTCCCTAGTCTCTCTTTCCCCCTGCCCTCCCTTTCTCCCTCTCCCCAATCGCCTCCTCCCTCCCCTCCCTCTACATCTCTTATTTGGCTCCCGGAGTGCTGGGATAGGGCCTCTTAACACTTCATTGAGACATCTCCCCAAAAATGTTGTAACTCACTTAAACATCAAATGATAAGAGGGATTCTAGGAAAACAGTGGCAGCACAGCCTTTATTTTTAAAAATCTCCCTGAATTCCCTTATATAAATATAAAAAAAAGATAGAACAACTAGGAGAGCAAACCAAAAATTCATGCATAATATCTATGACAAAATTATGTGACAAAATATGAGTGAGTGGAACAAACTACTGATAGCAACTAAACCCCCATTATATCTGCAATTGTACAGAAGGAAGTGGAGGGACAGCAAAAGTATGAATGACGTTCCTGAGAATGCAAGAACCTCCACATCGTCAAGCGGTACTCACTGGCAGGCTGAGGTGAGAAGGGCAGCCCATCTGGAAGGGGGCTGCAGGTCCATTTCAAGGGTTAGAACAGAGGGACTGCGGTAGGTGCAGGAGCAATCCGGGCCCTACCACTCCAGAACCTTACCAGTCTAAGTGCCCTTTCAGCAGAGCTCTGCACTGAGGAGAAGCTGCTGGGAGTGAACTCTAAATTGAACTTAACTGGGACAATAACGGCAGAGGAAGAATCTTTCCATTTCAAGTGGAGGAGGGGAAAAGAGCCAAGGGATCTAAGAAAGTAAGAGGCCACATACAAACATTCTGGGAGAACAACAGAAGAGGGAGCTCTGGAGCCATAAAACTAGGAAAGCCAGCCTGGCCCACCTGCCCCTCCTGAGTGCAGGAGAACTCCTCTCACCAGACATAGGCCCAGAAAAGATTCCAGGTCTCTTTATCAGTAAAGCGCAGGTTAACGACACCTCCACTGCATAGGGCTGCGGCAGCAGATGAGATAATGTATGTAAAGCAGCTGGCACAGCATCGGGTACACAGTAAGCACTCAAAGATGATCGAAATTATTACCATTATTATAAACATTAGCATATCAAGTTTATATAACAACCTTAAGCCTAACTCTAACAAAAGATTAAAGATTTCAGTTAGGCCACAGTGAAGTGTGGTAAAACACCACTGTCCCGCTCCAGAGGACATTTCCCAAGTTGTCCACCCCGGACTCAGCACCCTTCTCCGCAGAACAGTACTACCCAGTACATAATTGCTCAATTCTGCCTCTCGCCTTCCCTTTCCCCAGCTGCAGGCTGACCCTTTTCCAGCTGCTCACACATCCTTGCTTCAGAGAGCCTCTTACAGCTCCCTGGTCTACGATTTTCCTTTATGATCAATTTTCCGCCCTGATTATCTTGTTTCTGGAAGGTATCTCAGGTTTTAGGAAAACTTCTGATCACACCCAATTGGATGATGATTTCCTGGTTGAACTCGCAGAGTTCTGGAGCCTCGCTGGTGACCTCATGTACTGATGCTAAGCACAAGCTCTACTTACAGTGCATCATACCCAACACTTCTCAGTGAAAAGGGCTAAATAAAACAAACTGTCCATTTTGTCAGGATTCTGATTCATTGATGCTAGAAATTAAATTTATCAAATTGCTAAGAGTCAGAGTAGGAGAGACAGAAGCCAAGTTCATTTCTGACTTAAAAAAAAAAAAAGAGGTTGGCCATTCCCTTTATATGTCATGTATGTCCCTGCATCTTGACTTCCAGAACCACACTATCAGATTACCATTAACTATCAAATGCCAACATGTGCCAGTCACTGTACCAGGTGCTTCAGCTGAAAAAATCAATCTGATGAAGATAGTAAACTAGAACTTTGAAGTCAAATTTAATTAGTCAAAAGATGATACTGGTCAAAAGGAGATCCAAGACTATAATCACAAAAAGGTCATGGCTCTGCCAGTCTTCCTGTGGTCTAGAGCAGGGAAAGAGAAAGAGAACATTCCAAACAAATCAGTAAGTTCCTGATTTGTTTCTTGTGATCATCTCTAGTTAAAGAAAGGGAATTAGGGACAGGGCTAGCCTGACAGGAGAAATAAAAGGGAACAGGTTCATATTCTGGATAATTTTTCATAAATGTGTACAAAACATAATATTCTGAAATCACATATTCTCCATGTCAGCAGACGGTTATGAGTTTGGAAGGCTTTCTAGTAACCACACATAATAAAATAAGAAAGTACTGTGTATAATTTAAAAGGACAAATTGTTAAAAGACTTGGGAGGGCTCATCACAAGGAAAGAAAGATGAAATGGAAGGGGAGAAAACTGTTCCACCAATAGATTTAAAAGGTAAAAGAAAAACTAAATTAGAAATGACTTTGTCAAAGCTATGCATTTCATAACTAAAACTGAAAGTGGCCAAACGATATCTGGTTTCCCCGGCCTTCAGAAAGGAAGCAGCAGCCAAGTGGAAGCGACTATGAGGGAGAAGGGAAGAAGAGACACCAGGTAGGCTTCAGGGTGCTGATACTATTTCTTGACTGGGTGGGGGTTACCAGCTGTGTTCACTCTGTGATAATTAATGGAGCAGTACACTCATGATTTGTTCACTAGTATGTAGGCTATACTTCAATAATAAAATTCATTTTAAAAAGAGCACATGACAAGGACTTCTGCTTCTTGTAAAGGCATCCTAGGTAATGCAGGCCAATCCTTGCACTAAGAACAAAAAAAAGTATAAAAAATATCTCTTTGATAGCTTAGAGAGATAAGGCAGTGATGAATTACAGGATCAAAACCTAGAAAAAAAGGAAATTCAGAGAGATAAGCCTAACATCTGGGGCAATTTTTCTTTGAAGGGCATGTGCCAATTCCAGAAAAGGCAGCTGAGAGTCTGAGAAGCTGAGTGGAGCTCCAGGCAATCCCACAGAGTGGGAGAATAAAAACTGAAGTCCAGGTCTACCAACGAAGGGGAAACTTAATAAATCACCCACACTTTGAACTGGAACTTCAAAGGGCTGCTTCCTGTGGATAACGGTGAAACTGAGTCTGGCCCTCAAAGGGACCAAGGCCTGGCTTCACACTGTATCAATTCTTCAACCTGGATGAAAGGGACCCAGGATCACTTCTGCCCCAGGCACCTGCCAGAAGCAAATGCAAATCCTCTTTAGAGGAGGAAAACTTCCTTGTCCTCAAATCACTCCCAAAATGCTCCTACACAATATCCATTCAAAAATTGCCAGAGATTTGAGAAAAACAAGACAAGAGTGATTAAAAAGCGAGAGAAAGAAAAGAAAACAGAAGCAGACCCATGGGGAAGAAATGGAGATCCAGTCTCTAAGGTACTTATACTGTCTGGAAAGAAAGTAAAAATATTAATTAACAACAGATTTTGAAAGGTCAGAAACTTATAGATGAAACAAAAATTAGTAAATATATAGGTGATTAGAATCATGTAATTATTAAGCTCGAGCTAACAGAAACATACAGAACCCTACCCAATGAAGAGTGAATATACATGTTTTTGCATTATGGGCATTTATAAAAATTGGCCATTACTATGGCCAATCAACAAAGACCAAAGGACAGATGTTGTTCAGAACACATCCTCTGCCAACAATGTGATAAAATTGGAAATCTATAATGAAAAGAGAATCCTCTTTTCCCCTAATATGTTTAGAAACAACCAAAAATCATTTTACATAATACCTATGTCAAAGAAAAAGATATAATAATTATAAACATTTAGATAATTATGTTAAAATACTTAAAACTGAATGGGAGTGATAGCATTATTTGTCAAAACCAGTGGGGTGCAAGTCAAGCAGTACTTACATGGAAATTTAAAGCCTCAAAAGTATATGTTCTAAAATGGGAAAGATTGAAAATTAGGCATTCAACTCAGTTAGAAAAAAACCACCTGGTAAAACCAAGCAAAGTAAAAAGGGAATAATAAAGATAATAACAGAAACAAACGAGATTTTAAAAAAGCAACAGATGGGATGAAATCTGATTATTTGGAGAAATTAATAAAATAGACAAATCTCATGCAGGATTGATTGATGAAAAAAGTTGGGCAGACATAAAATTATGAATGAAAAAGAAACATAATTATTGACACGGTAAAAATTCTAAAATATAGGGTCCAGCCCCGTGCCCTAGTGGTTAAGTTTGGCATGCTCTGCTTTGGCGGCCCAGGTTCAGTTCCCGGGCGTGGACCTACACCACTTGTCGGCAGCCATGCTGTGGTGGTAACCCACACCCAAAATACAGGAAGACTGGCAACAGATGTTAGCTCAGGGATGATCTTCCTCAGAAAAAAAAAAAAAAGAAAAAAAGAAAAAAAATTGTAAAATATAAAAGCTGCCCACAAATTTGAAAACTTAAAAAAGTATTAAGAAACTAGAAAATTTTTCTAGTACACTCTACATTTTCAAAATTGACTCAAGATGAATGAAAACATCAATATACGTATAAGCATTTAAGAAACAGAAAAAGTAGACAAAAATTGAGAGAATTTTCATCAGTGCACCTGTCTTGCAAGAAATGTTAAAAGTTCCTCTGGTTTTAACCTTTGCAAGTGTTCTCAGTATCCCAGACTCCTGCCTTTGCTCTAGGGCACCCACCTCTTCTGACTGAGGCCAGAAGCCTATGGTGAGAAGGGTGGGAAAGGCTGGGGAACCAGGTTCAGGTCGGTCAATGGAGACTTCTTTTAACATCTCCCGTACAGACACTGAGTGACAATTAATGTCTACTTTGCTGACCATCTGGTCTGAGGACTGCTGCCCTCTTGGAAGCCTGGTTCTGGACTTTTAAAAATGTAAACCAGGGGCCGGCCCAGTGGCGCAAGCGGTTAAGTGCGCGCGCTCCGCTGCGGCGGCCCGGGGTTCGCTGGTTCGGATCCCGGGCGCGCACCGACGCACTGCTTGGTAAGCCATGCTGTGGCGGCGTCCCATATAAAGTGGAGGAGGATGGGCACGGATGTTAGCCCAGGGCCGTCTTCCTCAGCAAAAAAGGAGGAGGATTGGCGGATGTTAGCTCAGGGCTGATCTCCTCACAAAAAAAAAAAAAAAAAATGTAAACCAAAATAAAGATAAGGAACGTCTTAGATTTTTCAGATCAAAGTAGGTGAGCTAACAGGAGAGGCACAGGCAAGACTGGGGCATGAAGTGCCAGGCAGAATAGGAAGGGGATACACTGACAGCCCCACCTGCTGGCACCAGGTTATCTTTTCAAAAGTGTAATGCACAACCTTACTTTGGGAACAAAAGCGATCATTTGTGGGGCAGCAAGAAAAAGCTCAGGGGGCCACTTGTTGAGGGGCAGAGGTCAGGTCCAGGAAAAACAAGAGACAGTGGTGAAGAAAAAAAGCAAGTGAAGCAGACACCTGAAGGCATCATCACATCTGAAGGAACACTGAATCGATAAACATGCTGCCAGCTCCGCTTAGAGTGACTTGCGGGTAAATTTTACAAGAAACACAGTTTTATGCAAGAATTTCAGATGCAAGAACTTCCTTCCCATATTTAACTTTGAAGAGGGGCTAAATTAAAATCACTAGAGGAGATTCACTTCATGTGATCACATTTTTATGACCCTGAGAAACCAAGGCTTTCACTTATTTAGTGTAAAAGGCGGCATTACGTTTTGCTGTCAGCCATACTCCAAGGGGGGAAGGAACAAAGCAACTCTGCGAATGCTTTGCTCAGCTTGAAGAAGGGCACACAGCACTTCCTCAGCTTATTTGAGGCTGGAAGGCACAAAAATCAATACGGACAGAGCAAAAGGTCAAATTGCCACCGCTTAGTTTTCTTTTCTTCTCCTAATTAAATAATCTAATTTGCTTCTGGAGCTTCCTTATTCAACCTAATGAAATATTATCTCTGATATTCCAGTTTTTTAGGCAGTAGAGAGTTACTGGGAACCAGCCCAGGGTATCAGTTAAGAATACAGACTCTGGACCCAGACGGCCGAGCTCAAAGTACACTGAGCCACTTTGTGACTTTGAACATAACTTCTCTGTGTCTCAGTTTTCTCCTTTGTAAAAGGGTAATAATGATAGGAATAAATGGATTATTATAAACAAAGCTCTTCACAATAGTGCCTGGCACAGAGTGGGTGCTATTGAAGGGTATATCACCATTATGATTGTGATTTGCATGGTAGAGCACAGAAATTAAGAGCATGAATTCTGGCATC
Source organism: Diceros bicornis minor (assembly GCF_020826845.1). Classification (NCBI taxonomy): domain Eukaryota; kingdom Metazoa; phylum Chordata; class Mammalia; order Perissodactyla; family Rhinocerotidae; genus Diceros; species Diceros bicornis. Next base: position 153,723 of record NW_026691210.1, on the reverse strand, counting down.
CGGCTGTCAGTTCGAATGCTAGCTGCACCTCTAAGGTTATTTAATCCTTCTAAACCTCACTTGAAATACTCCACTTGGCATCTGCAGCACAACTTCTTCTCGGTTCTCTTGATTCTTCCCTGCAGCTTCGCCTCAAACTCCTTTGCTGTTTCCTGCTCATTTTCCTGACCTTGAATGTGGAGCCAGGCCTTGGGCTGCTTTCCTATTCACACTCATTGCCTAATGTTCTTCTCAGGGTCCACGGCTTTAAAGTGCATTTATATTCTGATGATTCAGTAAAGTTGCAGGATACAGAATCAACATACAAAAATCAGTTGTATTTCTACATAACAATCCAAAGAAAACAATCCCATTTACAATAGTATCAAAAAGAATAAAATACTTAGGAATAAATTTAACCAAGGAGGCAAAAGACTTGTACATTAAAAACTACAAAACATAGCTGAAAGAAATTAAAGAAGACACAGACAAATGGAAAGATATCTCATATTCATGGATTGGAAGATTTAATATTGTTAAAATGTTCACACTATCCAAAGTGAGCTACACATTCAATGCAATCCCTATCAAAATCCCAATGGCATTTTTCACAGAAATAGAAAAACCAATCCTAAAATTCATATGGAACCACAAGGGACTCTGAATAGCCAAAATAATATGGAGAAAATGAACAAAGCTGGAGGAGTCACATCTACTGATTGCAAAACATATTACAAAGCTACAATAATCAAAACAGTATGGTACTGGCATAAACACAGACACACAGACAAATGGAACAGAACAGAAACCCAGAAATAAATCCACATATATATAGTCAACTGATCTTTGACAAGGGCATCAAGGAGGCACAATGGGGAAAAGATAGTCTCTTCAACAAATGGTGCTGTTATTCACGTGCAAAAGAATAAAACTGGACCCTTATCTTACACTATACACAAAAATCAACTCAAAATAGACTTAAAAATCAACTTAAACGTAAGACCTGAAACTGTAAAACTCCTAGAAGAAAACATAGGGGAAAACCTGCCTGACATTGGTCTTAGCAATGATTTCTTAAATATGACATCAAAAGCACAGGCAACAAAAGCAAAAATAGATAAGTGGGCCTACATCAAACTAGAAAATTTCTACACAGCAAAGGAAACAATCAACAGAGTGAAAAGGCAACCTACAGAATGGGAAAAATATCTGCAAACCATATATCTGATAAGAGGTTAACATCCAAAATACAAAAGGAACTCTAACAACTCAATTGCAAAAAACCAAATAACCTGATTAAAAAATGGAGAAAGGATTTGAATACATATTTCTCAAAAGACGATATATAAATGGCCAACAGGTATATGAAAAGATGCTTAACATTACTTATCATCGGGGAAATGCAAATCAAAACCACAATGAGATATCACTTCATACTTGTTAGGATGGCCATTATTAAAAAAAAAAAAGAAAGAAAAGAAAATAACAAGTATTGTTGAGGATGTGGAAAAACTGGAACCCTGTGCACTATTAGTGGGAGTGTAAAATGTTGCAGCCGCTATGGAAAACAGCATGGAAGTTCCTCAAAAAATTAAAAATAGAACTACCATATGATTCAGCAATCTCACTCTGGGTATTTATCCAAAAGAACTGAAATCAGGATCTCAGAGACATAGCCGCACTCCCATGTTCACTGCAGCATTATTCACTGCAGCATTATAGCCAAGAGGGGGAAACAAACTAAATGTCATCGACAGATGAATGGATAAAGAAAATGTAGTATATAAATGCAATGGAATATTATTTAGCCATAAAAAGAAGGAAATCCTGTCAGATGCTACAACATGGATGAACCTTGAGGACATCATGCTACACGAAATAAGTCAGTCACAGAAGGACAAACACTGGTTGGTTCCACTTATATGAGATATCTGAAGTAGTCAAATTCATAGAAGTAGAAAGTAGAATGGCGGTTGCCAGGGGCTGGGGGAAGAGGGAAATGAGGATTTACTGTTCAATGAGTATGACGTTTCAGTCGTTCAAGATGAAAAAGTTCTAGGGATATGGTATACAACAGTGTGCTTACAGTTAACAATATTGTACTGTACATGTAAAAATGTTAACTTTTCAATAAATGGTGCTGGAACGGGATAGCCACATGAACAAAAATGAATCTAGACACAGATCTTATACCCTTCACAAAAATTAACTCAAAATGGATCACAGACCTAAATGTAAAATATAAAACTATAAAACTCCTAGAAGATAACATAGGAGAAAGTCTAGATGACTTTGGGTATGGTGATAACTTTTTATTTGTTTATTTATTTTTTATTTTTTTCTGAGGAAGATCAACCCTGAGCTAACATCCACGCTAATCCTCCTCTTTTTGCTGAGGACGACCGGCTCTGCGCTAACGTCTATTGCCAATCCTCCTCCTTTTTTTTTTTTTTTTCCCCAAAGCCCCAGTAGATAGTTGTATGTTATAGTTGCACATCCTTCTAGTTGCTGTATGTGGGACGCAGCCTCAGCATGGCCAGAGAAGCAGTGCGTCAGTGCACGCCCGGGATCTGAACCCGGGCCGCCAGTAGCGGAGTGCGCGCACTTAACCGCTAAGCCACGGGGCCGGCCCTGATGATGACTTTTTAGATAAAACACTAAAGACATGATCCACGAACAAAATAACTAATAAGCTAGACTTCGTTAAAATTAAAAAACTTATGCTCTGCAAAAGATAACATCAAGAGAATGAGAAGACAAGCCACAGACTGGGAGAAAATATTTGCAAAAGACACATCTGATAAAGGACTTATATCCAAAATATACAAAGAGCTCTTTAAAACTCAACAATAAGAAAACGAATAACCCAATTAAAAAATGGGAAAAGATCTGAACAGACACCTCACCAAAGAAGATATACAAATGGTAAATAAGCATATGAAAAGATACTCAACATCATATGTCATTAGGGAACTGCAAATTAAAACAAGAAGATATCATTACATACCTATTAGAATGGCTAAAATCCAAAAAAACTGACAATAACAAATGCTAACAAGGATTATAGAAACAAGAACTCTCATTCATTGCTGATGGGAATGCAAAATGGTACAGCCACTTTGGCAGACAGTTTGGGAACCTCTTATAAAACTAAACATAGTCTTACCAAACAATCCAGCAATTGCACTCTTCGGTATTTACCCAAATGAACTGAAAACTTACATCCACACAAAAACCTGCACATGGATGTCTACAGCAGCTTTATTCATAATTGCCAACAATGTGGAAGTCACAAAGATGTCCTCCAGTAGGTGAATGGATAAACTGCAGTACATCAAGACAACATAATATTATTCAGCACTAAAAAGAAATGATCTATCAAGCCGCAAAAAGACATGGAGGAACCTCAAAGGCATATTACTAAGTGAAAGAACCCAATCTGAAAAGGCTACATACTATACGATTTCAAGAATATGACATTCTGGAAAAGCCAAAACTATAAACTGTAAAAGGATCAGTAGTTAGCAGGGGGTGGGGGTGGGGGTATGAATAGGTAGAGCACACAGGATTTTTAGGGCAGTGAAAATACTCTTTATGATACTATAATGATGGATACATGTCATTATACATTGTTCAAACTCATAGACTGTACAATACCAAGGGTGAATTGTAATATAAATTGTGGACTTTGGGTGATTATGATGTGTCAATGCAGGTTCATCAGTTGTAACAAATGTACCACTCTGGTGTAGGATATTGATGATGGGGGAGGCTATGTATGTGTAGGGGCAGGCGGTATATAGGAAATCTCTGTACTTAATTCTTAATTTTATTGTGAACCTAAAACTGTTCCAAAAAATAAAGTCTTAAAAAATGTTAAGAGGATAGATCTCATGTTATGTATTATTTTATTTTATTTATTTATTTTTCCCCCCCAAAGCCCCAGTAGATAGTTGTATGTCATAGTTGCACATCCTTCTAGTTGCTGTACGTGGGACGCGGCCTCAGCATGGCTGGAGAAGCGGTGCGTCGGTGCGCGCCCGGGATCTGAACCTGGGCCGCCAGCAGCGGAGCGCGCGCACTTAACCACTAAGCCACGGGGCCGGCCCTGTATTTTTTTTTAAACACAAAAAATATATGTATATCCAGAATTTGACACTTCTCACTGCTGCCACCCTGACCCAAGGCACCACCACCTACTCCCTAGATTACTGTAATATTCTCTAAACAGGTCTCCTTGCTCCCACCCTGTCCCCTACAGTTCATTTTCCATTAAGCAGCCAGAGTGGTTCTTCACCTCCCTTGAAGCACAATCCAAAGTTCTTCCTACAGCCTACAAGACCCTTTGTGATGTGGCCCACTGATATCTCTCTCACTCCATCTCCTACCTTCCTCACTCACCTGTTGTGGTCCAGCTGCACTGGCTTCTTTGCTGTTCCTAGAAACACCACGTATGCTCCCACTAGAGGGCCTCTGTACTTGCTGTTCCTGCTGCATGGTATTCTCTTCCTCAAGATATATCCCACTCATCTCCAAGACACTGAAGGAGAGAAATGAAACATAAATTGATAAACAAACAAATATACCAGGGTGAAAATTAAGGTAACAAAGAATAAAGCAGGTTAAATAGACAGAGAAGGCATGGGTACAATTTAATGTGGCTTACTCTCACTCACTTTGGATCTCCTCTCAAATGTCAAATCACCACAGAGACTTTCCCTGAGTATCCTACACTAAATTGCATCTATGCATTCTCTATGCACTTAACCTGCTCGTTCTTTGTCATAATATTTTCACACAGATTGTTTATTGGTTTGTGTTTTCTTCCTCCCCTCCACACGCATGATCATAAATACCATAAGAGCAAGAGTAGTGCCTGGGACAGAGTAGGCACTCAGTAAATATTTAATGTTAAATGAACAAAGTCCTATACTAGCTATCTATAGACTCGTAACAAACTACCCCAAAGCTTTGTAGCTTAAAACAACAACCATTTTGGGGCCGGCCCCGTGGTGTAGTGGTTAAGTGTGCGCTCTCCGCTGCTGGCAGCCTGGGTTTGGATCCCGGGTGCGCACCACGCACCACTTGTCAGGCCATGCTGTGGTGGCATCCCATATAAAGTAGAGGAAGATGGGCATGCATGTTAGCTCAGGGCCAGTCTTCCTCAGCAAAAAGAGGAGGATTGGCATGGATGTTAGCTCAGGGCTGATCTTCCTTACACACACACACACAAAAAAAACAATAATAAAAAAAAAAACCACCACCATTTTATTATATCTAATGACTTTGTGGATCAGAAAATCAGTCAGGGCTTGGCTGAGTGGATTCTTCCATTTTAGGTATTATTGAGAGAGGTTATTCAGTGATATCAGCTGGTGGATGCACTTGGTAGAGGGTCCAAGAAGGCTTCGCCTACATGTCTGGTACTTTGGAGGGGATAGCTGCAAGGATGGGCACAGCTGGGACCAGTCTAGAGCACCTACACATAATTTCTTTACCACGGCAGTCTCAGAATAGTCAGACATCTTACATGGTGGTTCAGGGTTCCAAGAACACATGTTCCAGCAAAAAGAGTGGCAACTGCATGGCCTTTTATAACTCAACCTTGGAAGTCATAGAAGATCAATTCTACCATGCTCTACTTGGTTGAAGCAGTCATAAGCCCATCCATATTCAAGGGAAGGGGAGAGAGATCCCATCTTTTAATAAGAGGAGTGTTGAAGAATTTGCAGCCATATTTCAGATTGCTACAACCCCATACCTCACAGTACAGAGCTTTGGGCCTACTAGGTATTCAGGAAATTTTGGTTGACTCAAAATGGAATTATAAAATGAGATTTTCAACTAAGGTACTATAACTAGAAGAGAGAACAGTTTGGTTCTTTAATACAGGGGTTTATAAAAAGTAATTAATTTTAAATGGTCTACATAATTTCAAAACCAAAAAACTAAACATCAAACTCAAAACAGACCATCTATGAGGGGCTCACCAATAGACTGGACATAGCTGAGGAAAGAATCAGTGAGCTTGAGGATATGTCAGTACAAATTTCCCAAACTGAAATGCAAAGAGAAGGAAGAATGAAAAAAAAATGGGACAGAACATCCAAGAATTGTAGGATAATTACAAAGGGTGTAACATACAAGTAATGGGAATACCAGAAGGAGGAGAAAGCGAGAAAGGAGCAGAAGGAATATTTGAAGTAATAATGGCTAAGAATTTTCCAAAGTTAACAACATATACCACCAAACTACAGATCCAGGAAGCTCAGAGAACACCAAGTAGGATAATTACCCAAAAAATCTACACCTAGGAATATCACAAAAATCCTTAAAGTGTATGCACCTAACAACAGAGCATTGAAATACACAGGCAAAAAGTGATAGAACTGCAAGGAGAAATAGATAAAGCCACTATTATAGTTGAATATTCAGTCACCTCTGTCGGTGACTAACATATCCAGCAGGTAAAAAGCAGCAAGGATATAGCTCAACTGAATAGCACCATTAAATTGGATCTAATCGACATTTATAAGATACTTCATCCAACAACGGCAAAATACACATGGTCACATGGAATGTTTGCTAAGACAAACCACATTCTGGGCCATAAAACACACCTCAACAAAGTTACAAGAACAGAAGTCATAGAAAGTATGTTCTCAGACCACAACAGAATTAAACTGAGATCAATAACAGAAATATAGCTAGGAAATCTCAAAATATTTGGAGATTAAACAACACACTCCTAAACACATGGGTAAAAGAGGAAGTCTCAGAAGAAATTTAAAAATATTTTGAACTGAATGAAAATGAAAATACAACTTATCAAAATTTGTGGGATGCAGTGAAAGCAGTGCTTACAGGGAAATTTATAGCACTGAATGCACACATTAGAAAAGAAGAAAGCTCTAAAAGTCAATAATCTAAGCTCCCACCTTAGGAAACTAGAAAAGAGAAGAGCAAATTAAATTCAAAGTGAGCAGAAGAAAAGAAGTAATAAAATTTAGAGCAGAAATCAATGAAATTGAAAATAGGCAAACAATAAAGAAAATCAAAAGACAAAAAGCTGGTTCTTTGGGGAAAAACCCAACAAAATGGATAAACCTCTAGCCAGGTTTATTAGTCTGCTCAGGTTGCCATAACAAAATATCACAAATTGGGTGATTTAGACAACAAAAATCTATTTTTTGCAATTCTAGAGGCAGGGAAGTCCAAGATCAAGGTGTCAGCTGATTTGGTTCCTAGTGAGACTTGCAGATGGCCACCTCTCACTGTGTCCTCACATGGCAGAGAAAGAAAGCTCTGGTGTCTCTTCCTCTTCTTTTAAGAGATCAGCCCTATTGGATAACGGCTTCACCCTTATGATCTCATTTAATCTTTATCATCTCCTCACAGGCAACTCATTTAAAGCTCAGGGTCCTCTTCCAAGTTCACTGGTTGTTGGCAGAATTCAGGTCCTCGTGGCTATAGGACTGAGGTCCTCAGCTCCCACAGGGCACATACCATCGTCTGCCACGTGGCCTTCGTCACAAGATGGCAAGTTTGCTTCTTCAGGTGAACAGGAGAGTATCTCAGCTGCTTTGAATCTGATTTCAGTAAGTGCCCAGTCCCTTTTAAAGGTTGATATGTTTAGGTCTGGCCCACCCCGAACAATTCCTTTTTGATTACCTCAAAGTCAACTGATTTGGGGACTTTCATTATGTTTGCAAAATTCTTCATCTCTGTCACGTAACATAGCCTAATCACAGAAAGGAAATCCTTCAAACTCACAGTCCTGCCCGCACGCAAAGTGAGGGGATTATACAGAGTGTACATCAGGGGGCAGGAACCTCAGGGGCCATCTCAGAATTCTGCCCACCAGTGTATACAATTAATCCTGATGAAACTAATGATGTCAGATTAATTTTCCTAAATCAAGTTACTCACCATACCACTCTTCTCTTAAAATAACCTTCAATAGTTCTGGAAAACACAGAGAAGGAACTTTAAATTCTTTACCCTGATATTCAAGGTCTTTCTCAAACATGACTCAGGCAACATTTTAAACCTTTACTCCAACAAGCCCTGCTCAATGAGCCCTTAGTCACACGCTTTGCTCTGCCCTCCCATGCCCTTTGTGTTCTCTGTATCTGCATTCCTTCTTGCACTCTTCCTTCAGACCTCATTCACCCCTTTCCCTGCTCCTTCTTATTCAAGCCTTTACAGCCTTCAAGATGCTGCATCAACACCGGGATAAAACCTTTCCTGACCCTTTTGACTCACACTGAGGTTATCTTCATTTGAATTTGTCCTCAAGTACTGTGGTGGATTGCAAAAAGCAACCGTAATCTTCTCATTCCTGTGCGCAATCATTTGCAATGTGACTTTGCCACTCATCCCATCAAGAGGTGGATTATATTTTTTCACCTCTTGACTCTAGGCTGGGTCCTGTGACTTTCTTTAACGAATGGGACATGAGCAAACCTGACACAAGCAGACATTTTAAAGTATTTGTGCACTGGGGCTTGCCCTCTTGCTGTGCTGGGAACCCTGCTACCACCACCAGGTGACTGAGGTTGGACTACTCTACTGGACGATGAGGGACACCTGGCCAAATAATTCTTGTAGCCACAAATGACACTGGGCCAACCACCTGGCACCTAAAAAATAATAAATGTCTGGTGTTTTAGGTCATGGAGCTTTGTACCAATGTTTGCAGCAAACTACTCTTTAAGAATGAGATTCAAGGTCCTCCTTTTTAACAACATTGCTTTTACTCAGCTTCATTCTAGTATCTTCCTTGTGAGAAATGTTAATTATAGCTTGCAATGAAGGAACTGTGCAGGAAGCACAAGCTGGTCTTCAATTATCTGGAAATATCCATGGGAGTGGGTCATGAACCTTCTCAAAGATGCTTGGCTTTTAAACAGAGAAGCAATCCATATGTCCATCAACAGATGAATGGATAAACAAAATGTGGTATATCCATACACTGGAATATTATTTAGCCTAAAAAGGAATGAAGTTCTGATACCTGCTACAACATGGATGAATCTTGAAAATGTTATGTGAATTGAAATAGACCAAAAGGACAAATATAGAAGGAGGACAAAAAAGTTTTGGAAATAGGTAGTGGTGATGGTTGTACAATATCATGAACATAATTAACGTCACTAAATTGTACACTTAAAAATGGAAAATTTTATGTTATATACATTTTAACACAGCATTTAAATATTAATAATATAATATGCCAAAAACTCTTGAATTATACACTTTAAATGGGTGGATTGTATGGTACGTGAATTATATCTCAATAAAGCTGTTAAAAAGTTTTTTTAAATAAAACAAACAAAAAACAAGAGAAAACAGCACCAAAAGTCACCCTTGATTTCACTTTTCTCCTCAGATGGAAACTACGCTGCATACCGCACATCTATTTCCCCTTCACTGCCAGGAAGCTTAAGACCAAGTTTTATGTTCAAGGTCAGCAACTCAGCTGGCACATAGATGTGCTCAAACATAGTATCTATCATCATTCTCATCAAATCAGAGGTTCTGCTTTCCTGTTCAGATCCTTCTATGTGTCTTCCTTTGTCCCATCTCTCGATCTTTGTTAACTAAAATTCATTCAAGTGACTTTTCTCCAGGCCCCCAACAGACCCTAAAGTAAACTGAGATAATGAACGTTTGAGGTCATAGTATTAGCTCTGTAAATATGACACTACAGTCTCAGATGAATAATTAACCCTCAGAGCAAGGAGAAGAGCTCATGCTAAAGAGGAAATAAGAGAATGCAGCACCTCAAAAGCGGTGAGGATGTCAGCAGGTTAACCAGGATCATTTAAACCACCTTCAACCTATTCCTGGGTAGTACTTTTTTTTTTTTTTAAATGTTTATTTATTTATTTTTTCCCCCATAGCCCCAGTAGATAGCTGTATGTCATAGATGCAAATCCTTCTAGTTGCTGTACGTGGGACACGGCCTCAGCACGGCCCGAGAAGCGGTGCGTCAGTGTGCGCCTGGGATCCGAACCTGGGCCGCCAGCAGCGGAGTGCGCGCACTTAACCGCTAAGCCACAGGGCCGGCCCCTGGGTAGTACTTTTACCACAGAAAATCAATGGGCTCAAATTTGGTAACAGACAGAAAACAACCATTGCTGACTGACCTTTCATTCTGGGACCATTCCATTAGGACAAACTATTCAAAAATTCCCCAAATGCCCATATTTTCTAACAAATTTTGGAAAACTATATCCCAAAATTCTGAGGAACTTGGCTTTAAGATCATAGGAAAAAGTCAGTCATATAGGAGAAGGAGAGATAGAACATTCTTAATTCTATACACATACCCAACTTTTTTCATCTCAGAAAAAGCCTGAGTCCTGGGTAAGTACGCTAGTCCCCCAGTTAATCCACCAAACTACTTACTTGTCCAATGAATTGCTATAAAAAGAAGCCTACAAATACGAAACCCAAAACAGATACATTCTATCTCTAGTAATAAAGTTTCTGATGATGTAGTATATAATATCTGTACCTCTTTGACGAGAGAAGTATTCTTACTAGAAAAATCCATTGTGGGGCCAGCCCGGTGGCGCAAGCGGTTAAGTGCGTGGGCTCTGCTGCGGCGGCCCGGGGTTCGCTGGTTTGGATCCCGGGCGTGCACTGACGCACCACTTGTCAAGGCATGCTGTGGCGGCGTCCCATATAAAGTGGAGGAAGATGGCCATGGATGTTAGCCCAGGGCCAGTCTTCCTCAGCAAAAAGAGGAGGATTGGCAGATGTTAGCTCAGGGCCGATCTTCCTCACACACACACAAAAAAATCCATTTGGCTTGCCACTCTAATAAATCAAATTTCCCAATGACAGGAACCATGTTGGTTCTTCCATCCACAGTACAAGTACTTTGTACTTGGATGTGCTATTAATAAATATTTCTTGAACATCACTTTAAAGTCAATCAGACTATAAATTAAAATTTTCACCATAAGTAGATAATGAATGGTAAGAGGCAATACATTAAAGGTGCAACGCTGCTCTAAAAGAGAACATATCCCCTCATATACAAGGATGCCCACTTGGCTTTTCACTGTTGCTGGGACTGTTGGAAAGAAAGAGTGATGGCATCACAGTGTAACAGAAAATTCTAGTGGTGGCATGTGGGTTGGGGAGGCAGGCTGTATGGAAGGTCTGCCCCAACGGCCTCCGTGTCATTCCTATGCCCCTAGCCTTGATTTCCTCATTTTTAAAAGGCGAGATCTACCTTAGTTTATTACGTAGGTTCCTTCCACTCCTAAAAGAGATTTGATGCTATTAGAGTTATTTTTCATTGCAGAATTGGTTTTCAACAGTTTCCATGTTTTCTACACAATTCCACCTAGTACCTCAAATCAATAATAAAAAATTATACATGAGCTTTCATGAGTTGGATATTATAATAAGTGCTCAAAATGTATAACACTGATGTTGTTCCTATTTAACATTAAAGATTCCAGCGTCCTCATATTTACATTCAGAAAAGGAAAGCTGGCTTAGATATACACTTAGAAGAACTTATTAACTCATATTTAATCGTATGACAAAAATGACACCATGGCAAGGGATATTAGGATTAAGCAAATTAATTAGATACAAAGTTCCTAGCCTCTAAAGCTGAATTCCTAGTAAGTTTAACCGTTTGTCACCTTCTGTGTTACCACAACTTCAAAATGATTTGTTTTCTTAAAAGGCTGGAGGGTAGGGGTGGGGGGAATGACTTATGAATTAACCAGGGATTGTTTGGATATAATTATAAACTGCAAATCACCATGATTTCAATGATATTCAGACTTTTAAAGCTATTTTATAAAAAAAGAAAAGAAAGCAAATTAGACCTTTGCTAAGAGATTATTTATGAGTAAGGAACTTATACATTCATGACTGAGTGTTCAACAATACATTCCCAGTGGAATGATCTCTAAAAATGTCTATAATTAAAAACAGAATAGTAAAAAATAATTCAATGGCTTACTCTCTTGTTGGTGAGTTAGTGGAGGATTCCTTTTTTGAATCAGGAGAGCTTAGAGTTTGCAAAATACAATTATGTTTTTCGGTGGATAGGGCACCTCTTTCTTGCTCAGAGTGGATTAATTTTAAGGCCTCTATTCCATCTTCTCCCTCCATCTTGTCACTGGGATTTGGCTGTGGTTCTGGACTCTCTAAAATCAGACCATCTTCACTTACGGCAACTGTGAGGTCACTGCTGCTGCTCAGACTTTCCTCTTCCTGCTGTTGCTGCATTTTCCTGAAGGGCTTCTGTGCCTCGGGGTCCCCGTGAGGAGGATGATCTGTAAGAGGGGATACGAAGAGACTACTGATCACTAAGTGCAGGGAGAAGCGAGGTAAGACGTTCCACCTCACGGAGTGGGATTATTCATCAGTTAAAACATGTAGAAACAATCCATGATTAAGTACAGTATTTAAAAACTCATTAAAAATATTTTATTAAATATATTAAAAATATAACAATGAGTTTAAAAATCAGAGAATTCGCTTGTAAGAATATTTCCACATACATATTTAAGAATTCATTAGAATGGAATTTGTTGGCAAAGTCACCACTGTACTTTGTTTTTTGACAAAAGATAAAATTAGAGAGTACACTTTGTTCTTACATAAGACCACTACCACCCAGAAAAACTAAATACCAACAAAAATCAGCAAACAATCTCAGCCTCTCACCCCACCTGAGAAACCTTCCTGAGCAGAATGCTTCTCTTGAGAACACTTCCTTTCAGATGCACAGTATTCTGAGACGGATATCGGAGCGACTGGTAGTCTGGCACTGTCTTCCTTGACTTCAATATGTTCCCGTGTCAGTATTTCTCCCTCTGATGCCCCTGATCTGCTGGAACTGTCACACTTTAAATCAGTGGTTCTGCTCCCTGGACGTAATCTTCCCCGTAACAGGGAATGGAGTTCAGCAGACTTTCTGCTTTCAGATAAATTACTCTTGCCGTGACGTGAGTTGCTTCCTATCTCCAAGCAATGAGTCTGTTCCTCCTCAGACAATGGGCTGGCTGTGACTGGCATTTTCTCATCAATCTGAAGAGATGTCCTTCCATCTATTTTGTCAGACTTATTTAAGCACTGTGTGCCACTATTAGTGCAGACTACATAGCTGTCTGTCACATCACTGCTCTGGGCTGTCTGTTGCTGTGAACATGGGTCAGGAATTGTTCTGAAGTTCTTCGTGGGTTGGGGAGATTTCTGCTCTGTACTAACATCTCCAGCGCTTGAGATGGCTGACATTTGGCGGCCCATAAAGATTGTTGCTGGTTGATACAATCCTCTTGACACAGCTGTCCCCAAGTTAATCCCTGCCTGCATTGCAACCTGCAGCACCAAAAGAGACGTGAGTTAAATGTATTGTGTATGAACAATTAGGTTGTTTAGGTTGTTTTCAGAAATGAAATGAGGTAAAGGAAGCATGCCCATTGAAATCAACAGCTACCATGTTTATAAAACTCATGGCTTCCTACAAAATGAATGAGCAAAAACCTGGTATAGTCCATACTCTTTAATTTTAAAAACAGTGTTGGTTCACAAAGCAAATATTGTCAAGGAACTATGGAATCTATATTTTTCAAAAAGAAATGCATACATTGCACAACTATGTGAATGTACTTAACGCGACTGAATTGTACACTTAAATGTGGTTAAAATGGTAAATTTTATGTTATGTATATTTTACCACAAGCAAAAAAAAAAAGCTGTGAGTTCTAGCCACTTTCCTCAGAGATGCTCAGATTTGATGGAGCTAGGAAGGTACCTGATGGCAAAAAAAAAAAGGGAGAGGGAGAGAGAGAGATGCATACAAAGGACTACCAGAGGTTTCAAAACTCTATTTCTGGTATTATGTGTAATATAAAAAACCCTCCAGGGGCCGGCCCGGTGGCGCAAGCGGTTAAGTGCGCGCGCTCCGCTGCGGCGGCCCGGGGTTTGCTGGTTCGGATCCCGGGCACGCACCGAAGTACTGCTTGGTAAGCCATGCTGTGGCGGCGTCCCATATAAAGTGGAGGAAGATGGGCACCGATGTTAGCCCAGGGCCGTCTTCCTCAGCAAAAAAAGAGGAGGATTGGCGGATGTTAGCTCAGGACTGATCTCCTCACAAAAAAAAAAAAAAAAAAAAAAAAAAAAAAACAAAAACCCTCCAATAATCACATTCAAGATTGCATTATAATATTCTGCATATGTGCAAACAGCCATAATTTCTAGTCAACCTCAAATAACAACAGTTTTTCCTGAACATCTTCAAATAATTTTAAATACATTTAAAGCAATTTAAATTTACTGGCATGTCTATCAGGAGAATGAACATTTTCTCTTCCTTGAAAAGAGAGAGGGGAGGGGAGAGGTGGAAAAAGAAACAGAAGCAATTGGTTCAGTGGCTTGATCAAGGACGCGCAGTGGGAAGCAGAACTGGAAGTAACAACCCTGAAGCCTTGAGGAATTTAAGTGCTTTTCTTCCAAAGAGACCAAAGCATCTCCACATATACAGTAGCATTTAGTTCACAGAGCCCTACAGAACAGATGGGGAGACGTATTTGCACCCCTTTTCTGCATATGGAAAAACTGAGGCCCAAATGTTCAGACAGAAAATGCCATAAACACAGCTGAAACAGAATCAGGTGTTGCTTCTCTTCAAATATACCGTCTCTTCTACTCCAAAAAATAAAAGAAACAACTTTGATGTTAAAAACAAATGAACAGAGATGTCAGAGAAAATGGTAGAATAAGAACCTCTCAAAATTCTTAAATTCCTTAAAAGGAAAAGCTGGTTAACAAGATGTCCATAGGGGGCTTTGAAAAGCTCCAACACACTCCTGGAAATCCAGATGGCTACCTGCACGCTCAGGCCTTGGGCATGCTCAGGAAAAGTCCTGAGAAGGGCCTAAGCTCTCACCTCAGGCTTACCCTGAGGCTCTGTGCAAGCACTTAGTAAAGGTCAAGGTGGAATTGTAAACTGCCTGGATGAGGGCTGAAGGTGTGCCCGAAGACACACTCAAAGCCCCTTGGCAAAGACTGTGAAACTTACTGGTTTTAGGCATTTCAAAAAACTCTGTCTAATCATTAGCTGATCACTAATAAGTGAATAGAACCTTCAGTGACCACACATGACAAAAAAATACTTTACATAATTAGTCTAGAAAGTCAGTAAACAAACAGCAACAACAAACTCTGAGAGGAAGAGAATCAGATGTTCAGAGTTGTCATATTTTATTATTTTCAAATGTCCAAATTTTAACAGAAAATTATGAGACATGAAAAAAAACAAGACAATAAAGCCCATACACAGGAAAAAAAAAAAAAGCAGTCAAAAGAAACTATCCCTGAGGAAGCCCAGATGTTGGACTTACTAGAAAAAGGCTTTAAATTAGCTATTTTAAATACGTTCAAAGAACTAAGGGAAATCATGTCTAAAAAAATAAAGGAAAGTATGAGAACAATGTCCAAAAAGAGATTATCAATAAAGAGATAGAAATTATTAAAAAAAAAAAAAAAGAACCAAATAGAAATTCTGCAGTTGAAAAGTACAATCACCAGAATAAAAAATTCACTAGAAGGGTTCAGCAGCAGATATAAATAGGCAGAAGAAAGTATCAACAAACTTGAATATAAGTCAATGGAGATTATCAGACTGAGGAAAAGAAAGAAAAAAGAATGAAGGAAAATGAACAGAGAGAGATCTGTGGGACACCATCAAGCATACCAGCATAGGCACAATGAAAGTCCCAGAAGGAGAAGAGAAAGAAAAAGGTACAGAAAGAAATTCTGAAGAAATAATGGCAAAAACTTCCCAAATTTGACGAAAAACATTAATCTACACTTCAAAGAAACTCAACAAAGTCCAAGTATGATAAACTCAGAGATCCTTACCTAGATACATCATAATCAAACTATTGAAAGCCAAAGAAAAAGAGAGAATCTTGAAAGTGAAAACAGAGGAGTGACTCCTCATATATAAGGGATCCTCAATAAGATTAGCAGTTGATGTCTCATCAGAAACCATGGAAGCCAGCAGGCAGTAGGATAACATACTCAAAGTGCTGAAAGAAAAAGACTGTCAATCAAGAATTCTATATCTACCAAAACTTTCCTTCAAAAATGAAGGAGAAATTGATGTATCCCTTGCTAAACAAAAACAGAGAAAATTTGTCATTACCATACCCGCCCTACAAGAAATACTACAGGGAATCCCTCAGGCTGAAATGAAAGGACACTACACAGTAACTCACATTCATAGTAAGAAATAAATAGCACTAGTAAGGGTAACTACATTGGGAAATATAAAACAAAGCATAAATATATTTTTTGTTTGTAACTCTTCTTCTTCTCCTATATAATTTAAAAGACAAGTGCATCAAGCAGTAATTATAAATCTATGTTGATGAGTAGCATATAAGATATAAAGATATAGTTTGTATTACAATAACATCACAAGGGAGCGGGAAAAGAATGGAGCTATATAGGAGCAAAGTTTTTGTATGCTATTTAAATTAAATTGGTATTAATCCAAACTAGATTATTATAAGCTAAGATATTAATTATGACAGTAGGGTACCCACAGCAAAATAAATGACAGAGATTTAAAATGGTATCCTAGAAAATATATATTTAGTGCAAAAGAAGGCAGCATGGAGGATTAAAGGAACAAAAAAAGATATATAGAAAACAAAGAGCAAAATGGCAAATGCAAATCCTACTTTTTCGATAATGACATTAAGTTTAAATGGAATAAATACTACCATTAAGGTAAGAGACTGGTAGAATGGATAAAAAACATGATCCAACTATATGCTGTCTAAAGAGACTCATTTTAGATTCAAAGACACAAAGAGGTTCCAAGCAAAGAGAAAGAAAAGGGTATATGAACAAAGCTTCATGGAAAAAATATACTATGCAAACAGTAACCAAAAGAAAGCTAGAGTGGCTATATTAATATCAGACAAAATAGACTTTAAGACACAAAATTGTTACTTGAGACAAAGGACATTTTATAATGATAAAAGGATCAGTTTATGACAAATTTATAACAATGAGAAACAGATATCTATACCTATATCTATATATCTACACATATCTTAACAACAAAGCCCTAAAATACCTGAAGCGAAAACTGAGAGAATTAAAAGGAGAAATAGACAATTCAACAATAGTAGTTGGAGACTTCAATACCCCACATTCAATAATGGATAGAACAACTGGATAGAAGATCAATAAGGAAACAGAGGTCTTGAACAACTATAAACCAATGAGACCCAATAGACATATACAGAAGACTCAACCCACCCAACAGCAGAATACATATTCTTCTCAACTGCACATGGAACATTCTATATGTTAGGCCATAAGTGAAGTCTCAATAAATTTAAAGGGATTGAAAGTATGAACTCTGCTGACAATAGAATGAAATTAGAAATCAATAAAGGAAGGAAATTTGGCAAATTCAAAAATATGTGGGAATTTGAAAACACACTCTTAAATAATTAATGGGTCAAAGAAAAAATCACAAGGGAAATTAGAAGATAGTTTGAGATGAATGAAAAGGAAAACACAACATACCAAAACCTATCAGAAGCAGTGCTTAGACTAGGGAAATTCATAGCTGTATGTGTCTATATCAAAAAAGAAGAAAGAACTCAAATCAGTAACCTAAACTTCCATGTTAAGAAATTAGAAAAAGAAGAGCAAATTAAATCCAAAGCAAGCAGAAGGAAGAAAATTATAAAGATTAGGGCAGAAATAAATGAATTAGAGAAGAGAAAAGCAATACAGAAAATCAACAAAACCAAAAGCTGATTCTTTGAAAAGATCAACAAATTGAGATACCTTTAGCTAGACTGACCAAAAAAAAAAAAAAAAAATAGAGAGAAGATTTAAATTACTAAGTAAATCAGAAATGAAAATGGGTACTATGTTACCTACCTTACAGATATAAAAAAGATTATAAAGGCATACTAAAAATAATTGTATGCCAACAAATTAGATAACCTAGATGAATTGGACAAACTCTTAGATGGACACACACTAACAAAACCTACTCAAGAAGAAATAGAAAATCTAAATAGGCTTATAACAAGTTAAGCAATTGAATTAGTAATCAAAAAACTTCCCCTAAAGAAAAGTCCAGGACCGAAGGCTTCACTGGTGAATTCTACCAGACATTTAAAGAATAATTAACACTAATCCTTCATCAACTCTTCCAAAAACAGGTGAGGAAGAAATACTTCTCAACTCATTCTATGAGGCCAGTCCCTAACACTGAAACTAGACAAAGATGTCACAAGAAAAGAAAATTACAGACCAATATTTCTTATGAATACAGATGTAAAAATTTTCAATAAAATACTAGCAAACCAAATTCAGCAACATATAAAAGGGATTATACACCATGATCAAGGAGGATTTATCCTAGCAATGCAAAGTCGGTTCAACATATGACAATCAAGTAATGTAATATACCATATTAATAGAATAAAAGACAATCCCTCTGAATAATTATCTCCATAGACAGAAAAAGCATTTGACAAAATCCAACGTGTTCATGATAAGAAAAAAACACTCAACAAACTAGGAATAGAAGGGAACTCCCTCAACTTGATAAAATGCATCTAAGAAAAACCCACAGCTAACATCATAGTCAACAGTGAAAGACTGAAAGCTCTCTCCCTATGATTCAGATTAACACAAGAATGTCTGCTCTCATCACTTCTATTTAACACTGTACTGCAGATTCTAGCCAGGAAGTATGACAAGAAAAAGAAACGAAAGGCATCTAAACTGCAAAAGAAAAAGTAGTCACGTGCTGAATAATGATGTTTCAGTCAATGACACACTGCACATATGACGGTAGTTCCAAAAGACTAGTACCATATAGCCTAGGTGTGTAGTAGGCTATACCATCTAGATTTGTGTAAGTACACTCTATGATGTTTGCACAACAGTGAAATTGCCTAACAATGCATTCCTCAAAACATATCCAAATCATTAAGTGATGCATCACTGTAAATCTATCTCTATTTGAAGATAACGTGATCTTATATAAAGGACTCCACAAGGAACAAACAGAGCTAATAAACAAGTTCTGCAAGGTTGTAAGATACAAGATCAATATATAAATAGAAATAATGTACTTCTATACATTAGCAATAAACAATCTGAAATTGACATCAGAAAACAATTCCATTTACAATAGCATCAAAAAGAATAAAATACAACAGAATAAATTTAACAAAGAAGTGCAAGACAAATACACTGAAAACTATAAAACATTGAAGAAAGAAATTAAAGAAGACATAAACAAATGGAAACACATTCTGTGTACAAGCAATGTAAGACTTAATGTTGATAAGACAACAATACTCCTAAACTGATTTACAGATTCAAAGCAATCTCTATCAAAATCCCAGCTGGCATTTTTTCAGAAATTGACAAGCTGATACTAAAATTCATATGGAAATACAAGGGACCTAGAATAGCCAAAAAAATCTTCCACAGAAGTGCAAAGTTGGACTTTGCAAGTGGAGGACTCACACTTCCCAATTTCAAAACTTACTACAAAACTAGAGTAATTCTAGTCTGTACTGGCATAAGGACAGACATACAGATGAATGAAACAGAACTGAGAGTCCAGAAATAAATCCATGCATCTAAGTCAACTGATTTTTAAGACATCATCTTTTTAGAGCAATTTTAGGTTCAAGGCTAGAAGGGGCTGGAATTGGTTATTTCCTTTTCTCCACATAGAAGCCTAGGGCCTTCTGGAGTTGGGTATTTCCCTTTCCCTAGATCAGTTAGGCTCTGGTTAAATAGCTTCTCCTGAGGGCAGATACTGCTAAGAACAGAATGCTCTAGTGCATTTCAAAAATGGTTCCTTTTCCCCATTCCTCTACCTGAATTATGAGGGAATTTTTCTCTGATGTTCACTGTGAGGACCTGTAAACTCACAGAAGAGGGGAGTCTCCCTATGACTAGTCCCCCTGGAGTTTTTAATCTCTTGAACCTATTTACACTGAGCCTCCAGCAATTTGTCAGTTACAGTTGAGGTTTCTCTCCCTCAGCACTGGTTATTGTAGAGGTTTCAGCTCTGTTCTGGTAAGTTGTGTTTTCTCTATGCACCTGGTGGTCCCTCCAATTTTAGGAGTAGTGGACTGCCCTATGATCTCACTTCTCTGACAGACTGAAGAAGAGTTGCTGATTTTTTGGTTTGTTTGTGTTTTTACTTGTTAGGATGGAGTGGTGACTTCTAAGTTTCTTACTTGTTGGACTGGCAAAGAGACTATATTGCAATTTTAACAGCTGCATATTATCCTGTTCTATAGATGCACCATAATTTATTTAACCAGTCTCATTTTGATGGACCTTGGTTTGTTTCCCACCATCTACCACTGCAAACCATGCTGCAACAATATCCTTGAGTGTATGTCTATCTGCAAACGTGACAATACTAGTGGGACAGCTTCCTAGAAATAAAATTGTTGGGTCAAGATTGCCTTAGAGGATATTGCAATTTCACCATCCAAAGAGGCCATTACGTCATTCCTAAGAGTTTTCCATTATACCATATGGTTTAATTATCAAAATTATATTAATCAACATTCTGATTTATCAATATGAACAGTATTTGTGATGCAATGTGTCTTCTATTCCTTTTGTAATTGAAAAGCTGATATAATAACAAAGACAAATTTTAAAACAGGCAAAAATCACCTATTACCAGTACCCTAATGTAACAACTACTTTCATTTTTCCTGTTCTCAAAATAAGTTATTTATAAAGATGGCTCCAAGTGATGTGCTACTGTGGTTGAGCTTCAGCTGGCTGCACGTGAGGACTCAGAGTAGGTACACAATAGCGGTCATTTAGTGAAGACCTGAGGCAAATCAGTGACCAGACTTGTGAGTTTGGAAGGCCTTTGATATTTCACTTTCAAGACCCATTTAGGGAGTGTTGATGAACCAATACCAGAGAAATTACTAACCCAGCTCAGGGAGTACACAGCAGTCCCTCCCTCTTTGTTGGTCTGTTAAAGGCCAAGACATAAAGCAAAGGTGTAGGCCTGTCTCAGAGATGAGAAAGCCACCTGGGAGGGCCAAAGGAAGTGCCTTGAGTTACTCCTTGCAACCAGTAGTTCTCAAACTCCTCTGACCCACTAAGAGAGGCAGAAGACTCCAGGCCCATTTCCACTGGACAAAGAATGCAGAGAGCCAAGAAGCGGAGAGAAACAACAAGAGTCTAAATGGTAACCTGTGCGATCAACAAAAGTAGCACAAAACCATGATTTAACTTACAGTAAACGCTTCCGTAACCACAGGAACTGAAAACAATGACCAATTCAAAAAAGCACTGTTAACAGTGGGTACTTCCTAAAAACAGGAGAAGTTACAATTCTCTGTGATAGCAAGTAGTTATTAAGTGCCATTTTGCCAAGAATTCCAGACTTTTTAGAATATGGAACTCTGAGTCCTCAACAAACTCTAGTAATACACTAATTAATGAGAACATTATATTTTAGTGGCATGTAATATATCAGGGGTTATAAAAAGATTACCCTTAATTATGCATAAAAATCAGTCTGGTGCATTATTTCCCCATAAGGATCAAAGGAGGCAACTTGTATTTGAGGATCTGCTGAGACCCAATAGGAATAAATAGAAAATTATTTAGGAGACTCAATAGGGAAAAAAGTTCTACTTTTTTGGAGGGGGAGAAGGGTAACTTTTTATTTTGATATAACTTCAAACTTACAGAAAAGTTGCAAGAATCATACAAGAAACTTCCCTAATACTCTTTAGCTGGATTTAACAATTGTTTATGTTTTGCCCCATTTGTTTTATCATTCTCTCTCCCTCTACATACATGCATGTGAGTATGTTTATATATATGCATACTATTTTTTCCATTTGAAGGTAAGTTACAGACATCTTCCCTCTCTCCCCCTAAACAGTTCAGTATGTATTTCCAAATGTCCACAGGGACATTCTCGTTCATGAGCAGAGTTCAATGATTAAAATCAGGAAATTTTACATTGATACAATCTTATTTTTCATTCCACAGTCCACATTCAGATTTTGTCAATTGGCCCAATAATCTCCTTTGTAGCCAACTTTTTTCCAGGTTCAGGATCCAATCTAGGGTCATGTCTCTTAAATTTCTTTTAATCTGGAACAGCTCCTCAGTCTGTCTTTGTCATTCTTGACCTTGACATCTTTTTAAGAATATAGGCTGGCTACTTTGTAGACTGTCTCTCAATATGTGTTTGACTGATGTTTCCTCATGGTTACATTCTGGTTATGCATTTTTGGCAGGAAGACCACAGAAGTGTGTTTCTAGTTTTCAAGTGACAGGAATAATACTTTCATAAAGTAAGTTTTTTTTTTTCTTTTGTGAGGAAGATGGGCCCTGAGTTAACGTCTGCCAATCCTCCTCTTTTTGCTGAGGAAGACTGGCCCTGGGCTAACGTCCATGCCCATCCTCCTCCACTTTATATGGGACGCTGCCACAGCACGGCTTGAGAAGCTGTGCGTTGGTGCGCGCCGGGGGTCCGAACCAGCGAACCCCGGGCCACTGCAGCGGAGCGCGCGCACTTAACCGCTTGTGCCACCGGGCCAGCCCTGATAAACTAAGTTTATTGGGAGGGAAATTAACTTCCAATCTTTCTCCTATCACACAAAATAGTTAGAAATATTCCCTTAAAAACTTGGCTTAAAAAAACAAACAAGACTGACAACAATGTAATATCATTTTATACCCATTACATTAAATTTTTTAAAATTAAAACTATAACACTCAATCCTGGACTGGGTCCTGGAACAGCAAAGAGGCATTAATAGAAAAACTGGTGAAATCTGAATAAAGTCTGGAGTTTAGTCAATAGTGATGTACCTATGTTGGTTTCTTAGATTTGACAAGTGTGGCACTATAATGTAACAGGTTAATAATGGCGGACACTGAGTAAGGGATTCAAGGGAAATCTTGATATTATCTTTGCAGCTTTTCTGCAAACCTAAAATTATTCTAGAATGAAAAGTTCACTTAAAAAATTATAACCCCCAGTATTGATGAATGATAGGTAAAACAGAAGCTCTTGCATTCTTGGTAGCAGAATAAACAGGCAGAATCCTCTTGGAAAAGAGTCAGACATTAAGGGTCCTAAATATCCTTGTTGCCTTTGATTCTATAATTCTACATGGAAACATTGTAAGGAAATAAACCTAACAGAAAAAAAAAGCTACGTGGACAAACAAGTTCATTTGCAGCATTACTTATAATCATGAAAAGTTGGAAGCGACCTATATGACAACAAAATAGGCAAGATTAGGAAGTCATAAAAATGAGGCAAATGAAGACTATGTCACATCAAGGGAAATGCTTAAATATGGTAAATGAAAAAAAAATTATATATTCAGTATGTTTATACCTATGTAAAGATCAATCTAAACACAGGAAAAAGAAATTACCCAAAATCTGTTTGTACAGGATTATGCCAGGAAAATGAACATTGTCTTCTTGGCTTTTTTTTTTCCAATTTAACAAATTTAACTTAATTTAAACTGTTAAAAACAGTTTTATTGAGACATAATTCACAGATCATACAATTCATCTTTTTAAACTATATAGTTTAGCAGTTTTTTAGTTTATTCACAAAGCTGTGCCACTATTACCACAATCAATTTTAGAACATTTTCATCATTCCAGAAAGAAACTCCATACCCTTTAGCAATCACTCCCCATCCTCCCCAACCTCCAGCCCTAGCAACCACTTACCTTCTGTCTCTAAAGATTTGCCTCTTCTGGACATTTCATATCAATAAAATTATACAATAGGTGTAAGAGGTGGTCTTTTTGGAGTGGCTTTTTTCTTTTTCTTTTTTTTTTGGTGAGGAAGATCGGCCCTGAGCTAACATCTGTTGCCAATCTTCCTCTTTTTGCTGAGGAAGATTAGCCCTGAGTTAACATCTGTCCCCATCTTCCTCTGTTTTGTATATGGGATGCCACCATAGCATGGCTTGATGAGCAGTGCGTAGGTCTGTGCCTGGGATCCAAACCTGCAAACCCGGCGCCGCCAAAGCAGAGCACGTGTACTTAAGCGCTACACCACTGGGCCAGCCCCTGACTGGCTTTTTTCACTCAGCATAACGTTTTCAAGGTTTATCCATGCTGTAGCAGTTATAAGTACTTCCGTTTAATGGCCAAATAATATTCCATTGCATGGATATACCACATTTTGTTTCTCCATTTATCAGATGATGGACATTTGAGTTGTTTCCACTTTTTGGCTGTTATGAATACTGCTGCTTTGAAATTTGCACATAAGATTTTGTGTGCATGTTTTTACCTCTCTTGAGTATATACCTAGGTGTGGAGTTGCTGGGTCATATGGTAACTATGTTGAACATTCTGAGAAACTGCCAAACTGTTTTCCAAAGGGGCTGTACCATTTTACATTCCCACCAGCAATACTTTAAACTTTTATAACAAAAAATGTACAAGAAATCTGCAAAAATTAACTCCTGCTCACCATAAGGTAATGCTACATTTGAACGGGCTCAACATTTGCAAAGTAAAATATTGGCTCTAGTGAAATACAAGCTGGGCTTTTGCAGGTTGGCAGATTTCCCACTTGCCGAGAACAGGCACAAAGACAGGTGTCTCTTTTCTTTTTTAAAATAGTCTGTCAGTTTGTTTGCGTAGCAACAGGAAATAGGGTGGTCTTGAATCTTAAAATTCTGAACATAATTATGTGTCTTCTCAAAGCAGTTTCTGAACCAGGGAAGCTGAAGAGAGAATGTCGCGTTTCACATTATTGTTGACACTAGAATAATATTAGGAATTGACAGGTTTTTGAGAGACAGATGTTATTGCCGAAAGAAGGACCGTGTATCAGAATTTAAGGATCTGACATAATGATCAACTTTTTTACGCCTTCCTATTACTTTCTGTAGTTGAGTGCTTGAGGTAAATCTATAATCAAAGATTTTAGTTCAGTTCTTCCTTTTCCTGTCACAGTTACCTATCTGCAATTTCTTAAAAAATATTGAGAGTTGGGGAAAGTGATAGCAAAGCAAACAAACACAACTGAAAATACTTATTAAGGAACAGAAGGTAACTTCTTCAATCAGGCATTCCTCTTTGCTGGAGGAAAAGAGGGGACATATATAAAGAGATATCAGCAAGTTTAGAATTATTGTAATGATGTCTCGGTTAATAATTACTAACCGGAATTTTCAAAGCAAGAGGATCCTGACCACTACTGTACTTTGAAAAAATATTTGTTATACTTCGTTTTACAATATGCTGAGGAAATTTTAATTTTTTCTTAATATATTTTTTTCCCCAGACAAGGGAATTGGGAAGCATCAAGGTGAATGTAGAATGGAAACAGAGCTGTCAGACTAAATTTTCAGCTTTTCACACAGTATAATTATCACTTTTTAGTTTCCACATAAACAAGTCCTTAAATTACATTAAGAAGATTTCAAAAATATCCCTTAATAAAAACACATATAACAATCCTGAAGGAATTATTTTACTTTACCATGTGTTATAAACTGAATTGTGCTGGCCCCAAATTCTTATGTTGAAGCTCCAATCCCCAATGTGACAGGGCCTTTAGGGAGGTAATTAAGGTTAAATGAGGTCATAAGGGTGGAGCCCTAATCTGATAGGACTGGTGTCCTTAGAAGAGGAAGAGACAGCAGAGATCGCTCTCTCTCCACGCACAGGCACAGAGGAGAGGCCATATGAGGACACAGAGGAGGGTGGCCACATGCAACACAAGGAGAGAGGCCTCACCAGAAACCAACCCTGCTGGCACCGTGCTCTTGGACTTCCAGCCTCCAGAAGAGGGAGAAAATACATTTCTGTTGTTTAAGCCACTCAGTTTGTAGTATTTTGTTATGGCAGCCTGACACAACTAAGACACCACACCAATGTGATTTGTAACTGTTCTTTCCTTTTTGCCACTGTGATAGATTATAGACACAACCAAATTTTCTCAACTGAGGCCACAAAGAGATGTCTCTGGCCATTAAATCCAATAGTCATTGGAACTACCTAAATTTTAAAATGGATCCATTAAATTTAGGCTTCAAAGGATGTATTCTAAGTTAATTTCTAGGATAAATCACTATAAAATCAATATATTACAAGTTGTTACCACCAGGGGGCTTTACCTCCCATTTCTTTAATTCATAGCTAGCCTCTCTATCCCCAGAGCTGGCCTCTCCACTATCCTAGATCAGCGGCAAGAAGCCAGGACCAAAGTATGGCTAACCTAGTGGAGAACAAAGATGGTGATGATGGTGACAGTGGTAAGACTGGTGGTGACAAGATCAGTGAACATTTGTCAAGCACTTACCAGATGTCAAGCAGATATCTATTACCTTTTTTAATCTTCAAAACAATCATTATTATTATCCCCACTCTTACAAGATTTAGCAAGGTTCAACAATTTGCTCTCTGTCACAGGATTCAAACCCAGACACAAGCACTCCAGTGCCCATTTCTTATGCTACAATTCTCAAAACTGAATCATTTAAACTCAAATTGTGTTACTGAACCATAGCTTTTTTGAAAAAATAAATAAAAATCCCTAATAATGAATCTGAAGTCTATGTCTAATTTCTTACTAAATACAACCAGTACAAAACCAGATCTACTAAAATAGACTCTAAATGGAACTTGTACCTGATAAATAAAACCAAGTCCCTGTAGGGTAAATGGGAAGAGTAGAAAAGCAGACAGAAGCTTCAGGAGAAATTCAGCATTCCTAAATTGTACCAGTAGGTGATTTTCAAAAAATGATGGAACATTTTTTGTTCAACATTTTCCCCAATACCTCTAGGCCAAAGCAACTGCCTTCATCAAAACAATACAAGTTAAGTCTTGGTTTCAAGTAAAGAACAGAAGCTTAACAAGTGTCTGAGAATATCAAGGCAACTGCTCATTCTTTTATAATACAGTTTAATATGCCCTGTATCTGCTCGGAAATTCCCAAATAGGGTGACTCAGGATATAACTATGTCTCTTAGAGTTCCCTGTTCACTAAAGAATTACCACAGAGAGACAGAACACCAACTCCATTTTCTAATTCTGAGAGACCTGAGTAAAGATAAAAGCAACTCATACTCTACCACAATTAAAAAAGCAATCTCATCCACAGGCAGGCTCCTTTTTCCTAAACTGGATTAACCACCTGTCCATTCCTTCCTCATATATTGAATTTTTTTTTCACTATATTAACATTATTAAATTAACTAGAGCTTCTATTCCTAGAGCATAGATTACCAAAAGTTGGATCGCTGGGATAAAGTATATATGGCTATTAACTGTGATGGTTATTGCTAGATTCCTTTCCAAAAAAGTTCTAGGCACTAACATTTTTTTTCAGACTATATGAAGCAGGCTGTCCTTTTCTACTAATACAGTATTTCATAGACTATAAGTACACAAAGTTTGGAAAGTCTTCTAAAGAACAAGAAATCAATATTTGTTCTCCTGTGGAGGCTTCTGTAATCCCTTGTACTATCAAAAGGAGAAAAGAAACTGTTACTCACAAAATTTATCTGCCTCGTGCAAAATAGACTTATGTTTCCTTTTCCCATTCTCGTTCACTTTTCCTCTCTTCCCCATCACTCCACTGTAAGATGTGCACCTATATGTATGAACACAGCTTTCTCACTTGTAAGAGCCTTGACACCTAACACACTTGTCCCATAATTTCACCACAGAGAAGGCGAAAGGAACGATAGTTGGGTAGCCAAACATTTCCACAAAAGGTAAGACTTTATTGTTATTTTCTTTCTTGACTACGAGAGAAGCTAAATCCCTTAAAGAAAGGCTCCCTCTCATCATTTTCCTAAGTGAAATCTTTCTTCCAGTAACTGAAAAGTGAGTAGATATACTTATTAATTAAGGCTCTGAACCCGTCTGCTGAGGTTTGCTCTTCTACCGACCAGTTGTGTGACCTGGGAACAAGTTACCTAACTTCTTTGGCCTCTGTTTCTTAATCTGTAAAATGGGTACAAAAATAGTTCTTACTTTGTAAGGTTGTTGCAATGAGAGTGTGTATATGTTTATGTTTGTGTGTATATTTATAAATATTTATATACACACATATATAAAGACCTTAGTACCTGAAACACAGTAAGACCAATGTAAGTGTTAGCTGTAAATCTGAGCCACATTCCCCACTACCCACCTGGAAGGCACCCCTAAAAGGAAGCAGGATGTGGAGAGTTCAAACTTCATTTGCCCTCTAACTCCATGTGAAATGGGAGGCATGCACACCTGGCTCAAAGAGAACAGCTGTCTCCTCTCCCTCTTTGAAGTCAGGGGGCCATTCTCACTCACCAGGTGTAGCAGGGGAAGGGGCCCTGGGCCCTGCCCCACGGGAGCTCATGGTCTAGCGAGCCTGGAGAGAAGAGCAGTTACTACCCTCTCCTGAAAACAGGCCTGCAGATCTAGTTTTAGGGCCAGGACTTGAAAAACTGTTTGTGTATTCAGTTTAATTTCTAATTGTTTTCTGAATAGAAACACACATGAATTAAAAGCTATTAAGATAAAAGAGGTCCAGCTGAACACAGAGAGACTACCTTTCGACTTGTCATCGCTCTGGGTCAAATGAAGTCACATCTTTGAGGATGGCAGAGCTGAGGGGTCACCATCCCCATGAAGGCACAATGGCTTGGTATTAGAAACCTGGGCAACCGCTCAGAGCCCCACATTAGGGAGATTCTTGTGCACTGTGTATAACTGAGCAGTGATTCAAGGGGACTGTTGGTGAAGGAAGCACTGTGGGCTAGCAAGGATAAGAAACTGAGGCTTATACAGACAACTTTAAGTAAGAACCCAACTCCTTCACCCCCTTCCCCTACTGTTCTTTCCTGTAGCGAGTATGACAGGGCCAGGCCCATATCCCTGGGGCCCTCACCACCCCAGTACATGCCCACAGTGTCCTCCTACAAGCACCCATGCCTCCTGGCCGGAGCACTTCCCTCGCTGCTGTGCAGCTGCCAGAAGTGGAGCCAGGCACAACACTCAGTCAGTGACAGACGGGAGGGGAAGGGTAAACGCCTCCCTTTCCCACCCCCGTGTGCAATAACTCTGAGGCATGTTCTACAGTCTTCCAAGGTTCCGTAAGGGGACTGAGCTCCAGCTGCTCACAGAAGTAACCTACTCAGTCACACTCTTTATCGGCCCTGTCACTTTCCTCGCTCCTCTATCTGGGATTTTTGGGACCACCTCCTACATAAACTACTTATACTCAAATCCTTGTCTCAGGATCTGCTTCTCGGCAATTCCAACCTAAGTCATTTCCTCTTTAAATATGGGCACTTCAGGATAGTCTTATGACTCCTTTCCCCTTGCCAGGATGTTTATTTTAACCAGGTGTCCCCTCCAGAACACGGGTCACTTCACCCCTTGGAGATAAGCCTGGGCTCTACAGTGGCTGCCTTGGTCTTATGAATACTACTCAGATCCTGGGAGCTGCAGGCTGTCCTCTCAGGATGGAACTCTTCCCACCGTGTAACGCTGGGGTGTCTTCGTCTGGTGCCTCTCCTGCCGTGGGGCTTCTTCCGCTCACAGCTCCACCACCTCTCCTGACATGGCTCAAATCCACAGCCAAAGCCACTGCACACTAGGCACACATCTGTCTTCTTGCTTGAAGTTTTCTTCAGTGGAGCTTGAAGGTATTTCTTCTCTCCAAAAAAGCCAACTCAAATGGATGCTCCTTTTATTGGAAATGTGAGCAGTTTAGAGATGGGCACTCTGCTTTTCATGGCTCACCTGATTCAGCTGGAATATTACAGCACTAAGGGAGACCATTTCACTAGCTCCCAGAGTTAGATAAAAATGCAGAATCTAAATAAATAATTGAAATATTTCACATGATGTAGCTAGGATGTTTTTATCTGATCAGGAATTCCTCCCAACTTTTGAAGAGCCTTTCACCCATGCTCACTTATAAGGCAGTGCAGCAAGATGGCTAACAGTATGGCTGCTGAGGCCAAATGGTCAGGGTTTGATTTTTGCCTCTGCCTAGCTGTACAGTCTTAGACAAGTTAACTTACCCCTCTGAGGCTCCCTATAAAATGAGGATAACAACAGTATCTACCTCCAGGATTGCTGAGAAGATTAAACGAGTGGGCCCTCAATTCAGTGACTGGCATCCTTATAAGAAGAGATGAGGACACAGAGACATGGAGGGAAGAAGATCATGTGAAAGACATAGGCAGAGATTGGAGATCTGCTCCCACAAGACAGGGAAGCAGGAACCATCAGGAGCTGGAAGAGGTGAGGGAGGATTCTCTGCTGTTGGTAAACTGTAGGCCTCTCCCTTTGTTCTCACTCAAACCATAAAACCTAACAGTACCTTGTCTTAAAAATTCTGATTATCATGTGGCTTATCATATGGCTGTCCTGAAGATCATGGACCATGCCCGATGCCATCATTTAAATTTCTCAGGTCCACAGTTATTACCCCTGAACTCCTTCATTTTTCATTGTAACTCACTGAAATCATAGTCTCCATCTAAGAATCAGTAAGGAATAATTTTAAATGTATGGGAGAGAAAACCCAGCTAAATTTAACTTAAAATAATTTAACAATGTAAGAAAAAGGAAGAAAAGAGTCGATGAGGGAAGAAATCAGCTCTTGGTAACGAGACTTGAGGAGTAGATTGTGTCCAGGCACAGAGATGCAGCATACAAATGAGGGGGCAGGTCTTGTCCTGACCGTCCCTGATGCCCACCCCTCCTCTGCTCTCCTCCCAGGTGGCCTCAGACCCTGTCAGCGGCTCCTGCACTGTGACCTCGCTCAGCTCCACTCCCCAGAACTCCAGGTCTGGCAGGTAAGAACCCCGTGTACACCCGGCTCCTCCTCCTGTCCCATAAAGGGTCCTGTGCCTGGATCCTGCTGGACCAGAGAGGGCCATTTGACAGCCCATTCCTAGGACATTGGGGATTTGGAATATGCAGATTAGCTCACACTGAGGAATTAGAACACCCTAGTCCTAGGGAGGAGTCAGCCCCACACCAAAGCTGTGGGATCCGGGAGGGAGCCATCACTGTGTTAAATCCAGAGGCCGTTGTCAGGAGGCACAAGGCACAGTTGTCCACCTCCACTCCCTCTCTGCCCTTCCGTTTCTCAGTCACTCTTTGACCCTCTGAAATAGGCTTCCTTCCCCATGACTGCTAAGACTGCTCTATCAAAGCTCTTCAAGAAAGTCCAGAAAATTCCGGATCCTTCCAAAACCACCTCAGTCCTTTCCCTTCCTGACCCAGTGAAAGATCCCCCCATCTCACTTTTGTAACTTGACCCTTTTTGGTTAATTTCAGGTGTCAACTTGACAGAGCTAAGGGATGCCCAGAAAGCTAGTTAAGCATTATTTCTGGATGTGTTCACATGGCTGTTTGTGGAAGAGATTAGCATTCAATTCCATAGACTATGTAAAGAGGCCCACCCTCACCAGTCTGCGACCTGATACTACCACAAATACGCAGGCAAAAGATAAGTTCATCAAACACCATAAGAAACTACAGTAACAATTCAGAGCAGAAGGAAATGACAAATCTCCAGAAACCAACCTTGAAGTCACAGAAATTTACAATCTAAATGACAGAGAATTCAAAATAACTGTCATAAAGAAACTCACCAAGTTACAAGAATGTTCAGACAGTTCGATGAACTCAGGAATAAAATTAATGAGGAAAAGGAATACTTCATCAAAGAGACTGAAGCTATTAAAAAAAAAACAAGCAGAAATTCTGGATATAAAGAACATAATTAATGAGATAAAAAAGAATCTAGAATCCTTACAAAATAGAGCTGATATCAGGTTGAAAGAATAAGTGATTTAGAGGATAGAAATATAGAAATGC
Organism: Diceros bicornis minor; assembly: GCF_020826845.1. Lineage (NCBI taxonomy): Eukaryota > Metazoa > Chordata > Mammalia > Perissodactyla > Rhinocerotidae > Diceros > Diceros bicornis. The sequence goes on along the minus strand of NW_026691210.1, from coordinate 121,833 downwards.
TTCTAGTGGACGAGGAGAAAGGACTCAGATTTTTAGAAAATGAAGGAATTCTTGGAGAAATATATGACGGAATTATAAAAGCAACCTAAGAATTATATGTATTCCAGAGGGAGAAAAGAGGGAGAAAGGAGCAGAGAGCTTATTCAAAGAAATAATAGCTGAGAACTTCCCAACCCTGGGCAAGAACCGGACTTAAAAATACATGAAGCCAACAGAACGCCTAATTACATCAATGCTTAAAGACCTTCTCCAAGGCGTATAATAGTAAAATTGGCAAAAGACAATGACAAAGAAAAAATGTGAAGGGAAGCAAGACAGAAGAAAATAACCTACAAAGGAACCCCTATCAGGCCTTCAGCATATTTCTTGGCAGAAACTTTACAGGAAAGGAAAGAATGGAATGATATATTAAAAATACTGAAAGAAAAAAACTTTCAGCCAAGAATACTCTATCCAGTGAAATGATCCTTATGATACAATGGAGAAATACAAGTTTTCCCAGATAAACAAAGGCTGAGGGAATTCATCGCCACGAGATCTCCCATACAAGCAATGATCAAGAACGCCCTCATACCTGAAACAAAAAGAAGGCAAATGTCTACAAAGCTTTGATCAAAGAGATAAATAGACAAAATCAGAAAGCTACAGCTCTGTTTCACAACAGGGTAGCAAATACTTAATTATAACTTAAAAGAAGAAGGGAAGGAAGGCATCAAAAGTAACTATAAACACTTCAACTTAGTCACAACCGCACAACACAAAAATGAATAACTTGTGACAACAATAACTCAGAAGGAGAAGAGGAAAGGAATGGAACCTGCTTAGGCTAATGGAGATAAGAGGCTATCAGAAGATGGACTGTCTCATCTATCAGATCTTCATACAAACCTCAGAGTAACCAGCAAACAAAAAATCAGAGCAGAGCCATAGATCGTAAAAATAGAGAAAACTACCACAGAAAACCCCCAAAATGAAATGGTAGTCAGAAACACAAAGGAAGAGGAACAATGGAAATATAGATTAGGTGGGATTAAGCCCTCATGTATCAATAATCACTCTAAATGTAAATCGATTGAATTCTCCAATCAACAGACACAGAGTGGTGGGGTGGATTAGAAAACAAGACCCAACGATATGTTGCTGCCAGGAAACACATATCAGCTCTAAAAACAAACAGGCTCAGAATGAATGGATGGGAGACAATACTCCAAGAAAATGGCAAATAAAAGAAAGTAGGTGTTGCCATACTCATATCAGACAAAGCAGACTTCAAGATAAAAAAGACTATGAGAGACAAAGAGGGGCAGTATATAATGCTAAAGGGGACTTTCCACCAAGAGGACATATCCCATTCAACATAGTACTGGAGGTTTTGTCCAGAGCAATTAGGCTGGAAAAAGAAATAAAAGGAATCCAAATTGGAAAGGAAGAAATGAAACTCTTGCTGTTTGCAGATGACATGATTGTAAATAGAAAAAACCATAAAGAATCCATCAGAAAACTATTAGAAATAATCAACTACTACAGCAAAGTTGCAGCGTACAAAATCAACTTACCACAATCAGTTGCATTTCTACTCTAATAATGAACTAACAGAAAGAGAACTCAAGAATACAATCCCACTTACAATTGCAACAAAAAGAAAAAAATCTCTAGGGATAAATTTAACCAAAGAGGTTAAAGACCTATACAATGAAAACTATAAGACATTATTGAAAGAAATCAATGATGACCTGAAGTAATGGGAAGATATTCCATGCACATGGATTGGAAGAATAAACACAGTTAAAAAGGCCATATTACCTAAAGTAATCTACAGATTCAATGCAATCCCAATCAGAATTCCAATGACATTCTTCACAGAAATAGAAGACAGAATCCTAAAATATACATGGAATAACAAAAGACCTCGAACAGCCAAAGCAATCCTGAAAAGAAAGAACAAAGCTGGAGGCATCACAATCCTAACTTGAAAATATATTACATAGCTATAGTAATCAAAATGGCATGGTACTGGCACAAAAGCAGACTCATAGATCAATGGAGCAGAACTGAAAGCCCAGAAAGAAAACTACACATCTGTGGTCAGTTAATCTCTGACGAAGGAGCCAAGATCATACAATGGAGAAAGGAAAGTCTCTTCAATAAATGCTGTTGGGAAAACTGGACAGCCACATGCAAAAGAATGAAAGTAGATCATTATCTTCCACCATACACAAAAATTAACTCGAAATGGATAAAAGACTTGAATCTAACACTTGAAACCATAAAACTCCTAGAAGAAAATATACGCAGTTCAGTCTTTGACATCGGTCTTAGCAGCATCTTTTCCAATACCATGTCTACTCAGGCAAGGGAAAGAAAAGAAAAAATATACAAATGGGACTACATGAGACTAAAAGCCTTCTGCAAGGCAAAGGAAACGATGGACAAAATGAAAAGACAGGGTCGGCCCCGAGCCTTAGTGGTTAAGTGTGCACGCTCCGCTACCGGCGGCCCAGGTTCGGATCCCGGACGCGCACAAACGCACCACTTTTCCGACCATGCTGCGGCCGCGTCCCACATACAGCAACTAGAAGGATGTGCAACTATGACATACAACTATCAACTGGGACTTTGGGGGAAAAAAAAAGGAGGAGGATTGGCAATAGATGTTAGCTCAGAGCCAGTCTTCCTCAGAAAAAAAGAGGAGGATTACCATGGATGTTAGCTCAGGGCTGATCATCTTCACCAAAAAAAAAAAAAAAAAAAAGGAAAGACAACCCACCAACTGGGAGAAAATATTTGCAAATCATATATCTGACAAGGGGTTAATCTCCAAAATATATAAACAACTCATACAACCCAACAATAAAAAAACAGATAATCCAATCTAAAAATGGGCAGAGGATATGAACAGACATTTTTCCAAAGAAGATATACAGAAGGCCAACAGACACACGAAAAGATGTAAAACATCACTAATTATTAGGGATATTCAAATCAAAACTACAATGAGAGATCACCTTATACCTGTCACAACAACTATAATTCCCAAGACAAAAAGTACGAAATGTTGGAGAGGATAAGGAGAAAAGGGTACCCTCACACACTGCTGGTGGGAATGCAAACTGGTGCAGCCACTAGGGACAACACTATGGAGATTTCTCAAAAAATTAAAAATAGAAATAGCATACCTTCCAGTTATCCCACTACTGGGTATTTATCCAAAGAAATTGAAATCAACAATTCAAAGAGATTTATGCACCCCTGTGTTCACTGCAGCATTATTCACAATAGCCAAGACATGGAAGCAATCCAAGCGCCCTGCTACAGATGAATGGATCAAGAAGAGGTGGTATGTATTATATACAATGGAATACTACTCAGCCAGAAAAAAAAGACAAGATCATCGTGTTTGCAACAACCTGGATGGACCTTGAGGGTAGGATGTTAAATGAAATAAGCCAGACAAAATCAAACATGCATGATTTCACTCATACGCAGAAGATAAACATATACAGGGATAAAGAGAACAAATCAGTGGTTACCAGAGGGGATGGGGGCTGGGCATTGAGTGAAAGAGTTAAAGGGGCACATATGCATGGTGATGGATAATAGTTAGACTACTGGTGGTGAGCATGATGCAGTCTATAAAGAAATTCACAAATAATAATGAACACCCGAAATTACACAATGTTAAAACCCTTTACAATTTCAATAAAATAATTAAAAAAGAAAAAAAATAATTCATTCTTTTTTATGGTTGAATAGTATTCCACCGTGGGGATATACCACACTTTGTGTATCTGTTCACCAGTAGATGGACATTTGGGTTGTTTTCCATTTTTGTCTAGAATAAATAGGTTGTTATCAACATGTGTGTACAAGTCTGTGTATAGACATATGAGTTTATTTCCCTTGCATGGATTCCTAGGAGAGGAATGGCTGGATAGACGTATGTAATTATTAAAGACGCATCCAAGCTATTTTTCACCAGCACTCGATGAGAGTTTCAGTGACTTGACATCTTCAACAACACTTGCTATAGTCAGTCTTTTTAATTTTAGCCATTCTCAAGTGTGGTAGAATCTCATGATGACTGTCACTTATATTTCCCCAATGACTCATGTTGTGAAGGAGAAGGCAAGCCACACACAGACTGGGAGAAAACATCTGCAACATATCCCTAGAAAAGGACGTGTACTTATAATATATAAAGAGCTCTTACAACCCAATGGTAAGAAGACAATCAACACGTCATGGCTTACCAGGAGACGGCAGATCAGGCCTGTGATGAGCACCAGGAAGCCCGCCAAGCAGATGAGGATGAGGGTCCAGAAGGAGAGGTCTGGGGAGACAAGTGGTGGGGTGAGCCACCTCCTGTCATCGCCCCAGGGCTCCTGCTGACCCCACTGTGCCTCAACCGTCCTTGACAAGGGTTGGCCAACTTTCCTCATCATCCAAGACCCTGTGCGCATAGTTCTCTTCGATGAGGCACAGCATCAAGATACTCGCCCCCTACCGTGGGCTGGGGTTTCCTGCAGGTTTACCATGCTTCTCAGTCAAGGTGTCATCTCTGTTGGGAGAATATTCTGGAAGTGAATGAAATGGAGAATGCATGTGAGTGTGTTTCACTCTTTTTAATAAAACTTTTTAGACACAGAAAAATAAAGGGAACAGTCTCATAAACATCCATCATCTAGATTTAACAATGCATATTCCATCCAATTAAAACAATATTTCATCAATGTATAAATTATTAACACTTGCCACCCTTGATTCATCCCATGTTTTCAATGAAATATTAAAGTCAAGTAGACATCATGATGTTTCACCCCATTTTACTTTCCATCTCTAAAAAGTGAGCACACTTTGCTACAAAATCCAAGGCCATTATCACAGAACAAAAGTGTAATAAATTAAACTAAATTAATACCTCTGGGCACAGAGGACTGAATTTGGGTTGGACTATCTTATGATGGCCGGGGGGAGAATGGGTCATCACAGTTGGCAAGCCTATGTGATCTCTCTAAATTCGTAAATTCCCACTCAAAATTGTTCTTCCGTGCCTAGAAACACATCATCCCCTTCTCCTTTATCTATTTGCTTAATATTCATTTTCTAGGATTAACCTACAATGTAATTTCCTGCAGGAAGTCTTCTCCGGTTACCCCCTAAAAATATGAGTTTGTTCAGATCAAATAATTGATAAGTTTCAATTCTCTATTCTTGTTATTGCCAGCTACAACATAAACTCCAGGAGGGAGTGGGCATGGGGGGAGGGGTGCAGGTCCCCCTACTTGTGCCTCTACCCAGACAACCTCTTAGAGGTGTGCTGTCTGATATGCAGCAGCAGCAAGTCTCTTTTTGAATTAAAATTAATTTTAGTTAAATAAAATAAAAATTCTAACCTCAGTAACATTAAAAATCAGTAACAATCAAGACCAGTCACAATACCATCTTTCGAGCACTCAACAGCCACATGCAGCTATGCACTGGACAGCACAGATATAGAACATTCCACCACTGCAGAAAGTTCTAGTGCATTGGTGCTCATCTAGAGCGGGACTTGGCAAACTATAGCCTGTGGATCAGAAACCACATCCACCCCCAAACCTGTAAGTCTGCTTCACACACAGCTGGAGGCCCTCATTGACCATCGGGCCCAGTGGCTCTCAGTGCAGAGATAAGGAAACAAAAGTCCGGAGAGGGGAGGTGACTAGCTTGAGGTCACTGAGCTGTTTAGGAGAAGTTGAGGGCCTCCCATACTACACTGGTGTGCTTTTCTCTCTCTCAATGGTGGCTAAAGACTGGGGGACTATGCCACCTCCTGCCAGCCTGAGCAAGTTCAGTGTTCTCTCAGCCCCAGGCCTCCAGAGTCCCTAGAAAGGCCTCACTTTCTTCCCCAATGACCAGGGAGCCTTACCATCCACAAGGACATTCTTTCCGTCCAGGGTCAAGTTCTGCAGCTGGGTACCCTTCAGGTCAGCCGCAGGAATTCCTCATAGATGGCAACTCTATCCAGTCTCTGTGCCAAGGCGGCTGGGTACACAGTGAGTCCACTGCAGTGTGGTTACCATGGGGGACCGACCTGGAAGGACACAAGGGATGAACAAGGGTGTCTGGAATTCTACCCTGATTCTAGATTCCCTGCTTCTGGGTCCTGTCCAAGAGAACTTTCTGCAATAATGTCAACATTTGCCTGCACTACCAAATACACCCATTGTTAGCCCCATGTTGTTATCAAGCACTTAAAATGTGGCTAGTGTGTGTGAGTGAGGAACTGAATTTCTCATGTAATTTCATTTAAAGTAATTAATTTATAAATAAATAACCACAGGGAGAACATTTTTGAAACTTTGGAGTAAGGACGTCTTCAAATGCATAAAAACAATGAGAACACTGGTAAAAATGGTCGAAATCAACTTTTCAGAAGTCTAGAAATTAATCAAAGGCTTGCAAGAATCTGAGGAGGGTTTAGTGAAGAAACATGGTGGAATCTTGATAAAGGGAGCAAACTTTGTGGCATTATAACTTGCACTATTCCCATCCTGCTCTCACAATATCCTCCATAACTTTGAAAACCGTCAGTCTCAGAACCATGGTAGCTGAGACAACCAGCATCCCAGCAGCCATAATGGGTGTGGAGCTCTGAAAAGACCCATCCCCACCCAACTGCAACTAGCTGACCTGCCTGGCAGCTCCCCGAAAACGCCCCATGTTCAGGGCTTGTTGTTACTAGACTCAGAGCTTGCCCAGGGAGGAAAGTCTGTCCCCAGGGCACTTGCTAAAAACAATCAGGGCTAATTGTTTTCTATTGTAGTTGCCTGAGGGAGTGATACCAGCTGAGGCAGGCAAGAGGTGAGCCAACAACTTAGAAGAAAAATTGGGGGAATGAGATGTCCACAGGGGGCTTTGAAAATCTCCAGGGTATTTGCGGGCATCCAGAAGGCCACAAGGGCTCAGGCCTGTGGCATGCCCAGGAAAGACTTGAGAACATCTTAATCTCTCACCTCTAGTTGAAGGGTTGGGTTAATATCTGAAAACTTGATTATGTAATACACCATATTAATAGAATAACGGCCAATACCACGCAATCTCGACCACATATACAGAAAAGAATTTCACAAAATACAGTGCCCTTCATGCCTAAAAAAGAAAACACTCAACAAATTAGGAATAGAAAAAACTTTCTCAACCTATAAACAGCATCGATGAAAAACCCACGGCTAACACCATATTCAATGGTGAAAGACTGAAAATTTCCCCCTAAGATCAGGGACAAGACATTGATGTCTTCCCTCATCTCACATGTTAATCACAGGCACCAGAGGCTCTGATGAGGGCAATTAGGCAAGAAAAAGGAATAAAAGAAACCCAGATTGGAAGGGAAGACGTAAAACTATTTGTTTTGCAGATGAGAAGATATTGTATCTAGAAAAACCTAAAAAATACCACCCCCCCACACACAATATGTGCATCGTATCCCAATACGTGTATAATAAATTTAAATTGCCCCATCTGGTTAGTGGCTCCAATATTGGAGAGCACAGTTAGACCGCTAATATTTGTTGAACCTTTCCAGAAGAGGAGGAGGAGGAGGATGCTGGAGGTTGGTGGCCCCAAATGTTAATGCTTTTCTCAACCCCCGAAAATCTATGGAAGGAGATGGTAGGATTAGCTGACAGGGATGTGGGGCAGAATGGGCACCATCTCAGTGACTTCCAGATCAAGGATGTGTCACAGGAGCTCAGAGCCATCAGCCACCTGCTCAGCCAATGCTTCCAATCTCCTCAACCCACATCAAGTCAGTGACCAGGCAGGAGTGGAATATGTCTCACAGCTGGCTGCCTCTGTAGAGCTTGGTGACCTAGAACAAACGCAAGGGAGAGTGGGTGAGATGGAGGTCTCCTGGAGACGCAGGGGGCCACTGGAGCCAGTGAAAGATCACAGACCTTGGGGCAAGGGAGACCTGACTTCAAATCCTGGCTCTGCCCCTAACTCACTGTGTGACCTTAGGCACAAAAATCCCCTTTCTGAGATTCAGTTTACCCATGTGAGAAATGGGGAAGGCAGCTAGGACATCACCTCTGGACACTGAGAGAACCCAGGCACACAGGGAAAGTGAAGGGTTGAAACAATCACGTAACAGATGTAAGTCAGACGGAGGAATGAGGGTGCCCTCAGGGAAAGGAGAGACGGGACAGGGGAGACCCCACCTGGTCCTGGGTGTCCCTCACCAGGGCGGTGTACTCCGAGGATGTGGGCTCCGGGTTGCTGAGGTTCCAGCTGATGATGTGGAAATGTAGCTGGTGCTCTCTCTGGATGGATAAACTCTGGGCTGCAGAGCCTGGAGCCACCGAGAGGAAAAGCAGACAGGTGGAGACTCTCCGCTCCCAGCACAGAGGCATGGTGGCCCACGGGGTCAGGATGGTAGGTGCAGACGGCGTCCACACTGCTGGCTTCCCCATCCTTTTCAGGCCTGGGGAGAGAGGGATGTGGGGACTCTAGAGAGAGGTCCTGAAACCTCTGGGGTGGGGGCCAGAACAGGAAGGAGGAAATGGGAGGACAGGGGGGAGACAGAGAGGGGTGGTCACAAAAGTGGTCATTAGGGGCAAATACTCAGAGGAGGGTCTCACCTGAGGGAGACCGGTCTGCAACTCAAGGAGAAGAGGCCCAGGCTGCTCTTCTTGAACAAGGATCCAGCTGGGGAGGAAGGAGGAGGAGCAGGAGGGACAGGGAGTGGGGGAGGGGCTGGGTGGGAGCTGCTGGGACCAGGGTCTCCCCAGGCTCTGCAGGACCCTCTCAGTGGAGTTGAACGTGGCTGAGCCATTGCTCCTGTCTGATGAATACTGGAGGGTGGAGATGGGGAAGGTGACTGTGAGGGTCTTCAGGTTGTGCCCCAAAGCTGCAAGACGAGAGGGAGAGCGATGGCCAGCACTGAGAGCTGGCCTGAGACCACACCAGAGTCCTGCACTCATTATCATCTGTCGTCTTCTCTCCCAGTGTCACCACCACCCACCCGTGTGGTCACCCAGGTCAGAACCAGCATATCTGCTCAGCTCCTCCTCCCTCCCAGTAACACCAATTCCAGTTGCGCACTGGTCCTCACATACACTCCCTCTCTCCATCCCTGTCCCAGCTCAGGTCTTAACTTCCTTCACCCGGACCAACACCCCAGCAGGCTCACTGGATGCTCTGTCTAAAGGATGTTCTACATGGACCACTAGAAGAATCTTTCTGAAATGAATACCTCACTAGGGCCACCACTGCTCTAGTACCACCCATGGCTCCCTATGGCCTTCAGTGTTTAGTTCAACCTTCTTGACCTGGCACTCAAGGCTCTACTCAATCTGGCTCCTGCTGACCTTTCAGTCTCATTTTATCCATCTACTGCGGGTTAAACTTTATGCTTCACGCAACCCAAATTCGTTTCAATTCTCCCCATACGGCATGTTGTTTCTGGCCGGAGCCTTTGATCATGGAATCCTCTGGGCCAGGAAAACCCTTCATCCTCTAGTTGCCAGGGTCCCTCCTACTTATTCTCAAAGACTCCATTCTGGTGAAACTTTCTCTAGCAAGCTCTTCCCCTCCAAATCATGCCAGGCGCCTCTCCCCGAAACCTCCCACATTGTACTATAATGGTGTGTTAATTTCACAAGACTCGGGGCTCTCTGAGGGCTGGCCTGAGACTGAACCGTCGGTATAATCTTTGTGATCAGCATGATTGCCCTAAAACCAGAATTTCACACCCTGGCTTCCCAGCTCCTGGATCACAACTGGCTGGTGGAGGTGTGGGGCTGGAGAGCTTCTCTTGGGAAGGAAAAGGGGCCCCCAGATACCTGTGGTGGCTTCTGGTGGCACAGGTGATGATGAAGTATGCAGGGACGTGGTGGCCGGCTCGGGAGCTGTGGCGAGGGCTGTCTCAGGGAGGGACAGAGTGGGAGGAGCCCCCAGGCTCACCCGGGCTCCAGCAGTGGCTGTCCCAGGACCACCATTCACAGGTGAAGCATAAATGAGAGTGAGGGGACGGGTGACTGTGTGAGTAGAGGGATGAGCAAGCCTGTGGATGAGAGGAGCCCAAGAGAGAGAGATAGGTGAACAAGAGAGACTGAACTCGGAGGAGAGGCAGATGGACGGGCAGAAAACTGGACAGATGGATGGGACACCTGGAAAAGGAGGACCAAGGGCGGGGCTTCAGGAGAATTAAAGTGAAAACCACGTGGGGTCAGAATGTGGTGGAGAACATGTCTGTGTCTAAGGCTTTCTCACCCTGGGCTGGAACTCTCCACCAGAACCCGGGAGGGAGAGAAGGGATGAATTAGGGCCCTTCCAGGTGCTTCCCTCACCAAGGACAGCGGGTGAAGGAGAACAAGTGCTCCCCAACCCCAAATGCGGACGGGACCCAGGACGTCAGGGCCAGGAATACTCACTGGTGATAGTCGGGGCTGCGGCTCCATAGGTGTAATCTGTGGAGAGAAGGCGAGAGGAGCTGAGCAAGAGCTGGGGTGAACATAAAGGATTAAGGGAGAGGGTGGATGTAGGGAGCTTTGTGGGGAAAGCAGAGGGGAAGAGGGGAGTGGTGTTCAGGGGGGAGGCAACGAGGTGGAAGGTGGCTGGACCCAGTGATCACACAGTGATGAGAAGACTGATCCCAGACCAGGAGCATAGAGAGATGGATCATAGCTCACTTTAGAGCAACGGAGGCAACACAGAACTCTGACTGGGAGAGAGAGTGTGGCTGTAGCACAGCCCCTCACCACTGACGTAGAGGCTGTCCCCGTCCAGGGTGAGGGAGCCCAGGTGGGTGACGCCCTGGGTCTCATGGCTCAGCTCACAGTAGAGTCACTCTCTGTTCAGCCCGGGACCAGTGGGGGTCAGAATGGAAGGTGCAGACGATGTCCTCCCCAGTGGCTGCCCCACCCTTCTCAAGCCTGGGGGAGGGAGAACCTGGGGACATGGAATACTGAGCAGGGGTCCTTCTGGGTGTGGAAAGCGAGAGAGGGGAAGGGAGGAGGCTGAGGGAGAGGCTGAAGGGGCTGCTCTGATGTCTGGAGAGGCTCTCCTCGGTGTCTCCCATGTGAGACAACCCCCTCACAAATAAGGCCTGACTCCCTTTAGGATGTGGAGGGGGGCCTGTGAGTGACAAAGATGGGTGAACACACAGACCTGGGTGAGGGGGCGCCTGCAGGTCTGCACGGACAGCAGCGAGGAGCACAGTCAGTGCCCTGTGCCATCTGACACATGCAGGCAAGAAAGTACCGTTACGTTCTCTCGGTTCTACACTCCAAGGTCTTTTCTTTCTACTTCTTTCCTACTCCACAGCCATCACCCAGGCCTAGGGAACAATCATCTTATTCCTAATCTTATTCCCAGCACCTCCCATCTTGCCTATTAAGTCTACATTCTTAACCATGAAGTCCATTTGAACCAACGTGCTTAGACCAAACGCTAATCACATCATTCTTCTACTCGCATCTCTCCAGAGTCTTCCCACTGGTCTTAGAACAGAATCCCAAGTCACCCCTGATCTGGTCCTGCCTGTCCCCCCTCGCCGGCGTGGCTCACACCCCTCCCCCTGTGTTGACTCGGCTCAGCCATCCCTCTTCTCAGTTCATGGACACACCAGGCTCTCTGCTTCAAGGGTGTCCTCATGCGGGTCCCTCTGTCTGAAACGCTCTCTTGAACACACTCCCACACCCTCACTCCAGTCTAACCCTCCAGAGGCGGATAAGCCCCCTGGGGACAAAATCACACGGAGGACGGTGACGGGGACTCTGAGGAGGGGCCGGCGGCGCCCGGAGCCGGGAGGAACAGCAGCCTCGGGCGCCCTGAGCGAACAGCCCGGGGGACACGGGGCTCCGGGGGGACGGAGGGACGCCGGGCCGTGAGGGGGCTGCCCGCGGCCCAGGCCCCTCCCTCGACCGCGACCGGAGACGGGACCGCCCGCAACTCACCGCGCCTCGCCCCTTCGGCCGAAGGGCCACGGGAATGCGGTCCGCGCCGAGAAGACTGGACACACCGCGCAGACCTCCCGCTCCATCCACGGCGCCGCCCGCGCTTCCGCTTCCGGTCTCGGGCGGGCGTTCTGGGAGGAGGGAAGTTCGGGGAGGACGGACGTTTGGGGGCTCCGGGTTGAGGCGGCGTGAGGGGCGGGGCAGGGGGCGGGGCAGGGCGGGGCCTCTCACCCCAGCCTCGGGGGAGGTGTCTAGTTTCTAGAGTTAATGTGAGGCCGGGCCGCGGGCTGGGTCAGCACCAGGGACAGGGACCAGGTCTAGGGGCGGGGCTGTGGGTGGAAACCAGCTCTAGAGGCGGGGCTGTGGGCGGGACCAGGCTGTGGGCGGAGCCCGGGACCTGGCGGGGAGAGACGGAAAGAGCCGAACTGTGGCCGCGAAATCGGAGAGAGACGAACCCGAACCGCTGAGCCGAGGAGCGGCTGAAGATAATGTCAGTTTTATTTCATCCTTTCCAATAAATCATTCCTTTTGTATCATTTCCTGCCAACATTGCATTAAGCAGGGCCTCCAGTGTGTGTTTCGTAGTAGCAATGATAATGAACGTTCTTCTCTTATCCTTGATTTCAACACTGCACCATAAAGTTTGACTCTGTAAATACTCTCTATGAGATTGACAGAGTTCCCTTCTATTCCTGATTTTGTAAGAGTTGTTTTTGTTGTTGCTGTTTATTTTTTAATACACGAATGGTGTTGAATTTAATTAAATGTCCTTTTCTGCAGTTATCGAGGTTATTATTTCTCCCTTTTCAGGGACTAGAGTACTGAATTACATGGCATGACCCAAGCTTAGTCATGATATGGCCTTCTTATAAAATATAGCTGGATTTGGAATGCTGATTTGATTTTTATTTAGGATACATGAACTTAATTCAAGAAGGAGAGTGGCCTGTTATAATAGTCAATTACTAAATTGACTAAGGAAGCATTTCAACTCTGCAGTTCTCATCCAGAATATTTCCTCGGATGAATAACGGACATAACAGAGAGGTAGAGAAAGTCTCTGTAAGGCATATACTCACCTGTCTCATTGGAAATCTCATTCTCTGGGCAGGGAGTGCAGTGAAAACAACAGAAAGCCTCTCTCTCCTGAGGGCTCTTCCTAAATCCAGGACTACAATTCTCCCTGCATAAGGAGCATGAAGTCTGGAGATAATCAGATACCTGTTGGTAACAGCTGTGACTTTTAACTAATTTTCTAATAACTAGAATGTTTTAGATTATTGGGCATTTAACAAATATATATATATATTTTTTCATTTTCTGAGGAAGATTCACCCTGAGCTAACATCTGTTGCCAATCTTCCTGTATTTTGTTTGTGGATTGCTTCACTCCTTTCCATGGCTGCATAATATTCCAATATATAGCTATGTCACATTTTGATTATTCATTCATCCATTGACAGACATCTAGGCTCTGTTTACCTTTTGGCTATTGGGAATAGTGCTTCTGTGAATGGTTTTTACATTTTTAAATGGTGAAAGAAAGTCAAAAGAAAAATAATATTCCATGACACATGAGAAGTGTATGAAATTCAAATTTTGTTGTCCACAGATAAAGTTTTATTGGCACCCAGCCACATCCATTCACAACATCTATGGCTGCTTTCACATTATAACACTGGAGTTGCAACAGTGACCCTATGGCTTGCAAAGTTGAAAATATTTACTACCTGGCCCTTTACAGAAACAGTTGCTGAACCTTCGGCGAAGGAATCAGAAGGTTCATTATTAGTCACCTCCTTTGCAAGCTCTGCTTGGATGAAATATTAATGCTCTCTTGTTTCCTCTTATTATGTTCTCCCACATTTGCGGGCTGCAGACAAATTAAGAGAGAGCCTCATTGTAATATCCTGTAAAAATAATATATGTACATATTTGTATGCAGTGTATAGTAATAGTGATAGTAGCTGATAGATATTTACTGTGTACATCCTACTCTGCCAAATGCTTTCCGTGCATTGTTTCATTTAGTCCTCAAGATAACTGTGTGAAGTAGACAAATATTTTTTAGTAGATGAGAAAACTGAGGGTCAAAGAGACTGTCAATTGTTAAGGTCACATATTACATGGTTGGATCTGGAATGCGGATGTTATGGCTGAATTGCGTCTCCCCAAATTGGTATGTTGCCGCCCTAACCCCCCGGGACCTTAGAATGTGACTGCATTTGGAGACAAGGCATTTAAAGTGGTGATTAAGGTAAAATGAGGTCATTAGGGTGGGTCCTAATCCAATATGAGTGGTGTCCTCATAAGAAGAGGAGATTAGGACACAGACATGCACAGAAGGGAGACCATATGAGGACACAGGGAGAAGGTGACCGTCTGTAAGCCAAGAAGAGAGGCCTCGGGAGAAACCAACCCCACTGACACCTTATCTCAGAATTCCAGACTCCAGCACGGTGAGACGATACATGTCTGTTGTTTAAACCACGTAGACTGTCATATTTTGTTACAGCAGCCCTAGCAAACTAATACTGTGAAACTCATGCTATCTGCCAGAAAAGCCAGTCCTCTAAGCTCACAGAATTTATTGTCCCTGATTTGGGCTGTACCCTTCAGACGTCCCTCTCCTTCTAGAACCTCTTCCTTCTCAGAGGCTTAGGCCTGGAGGCTCATGTTTTTTCTTCTCTAGATTCTTGCAGATCCACTTCCCTGAAATTCTGGCCCGTGGGCCCTGTGCTTGCGGAGCAAATGTGATGATGTATTATTTTCCTCTCCAAGCTTCTGCACTTTCACATCTTCCTCTGGTTCTACTTCTGGGAGTGTCTGAAGGTCTAGGGTGACAGTTCTTCTAGCTGTTCCTTCTGCCTTTGAGATAGAATGATAAGTAAGAGCATTCGTGGAACTGAGTTTCTGCAGTAATCTGCAGAGGGAGCGTGTGTGTCCAGCAGGGCTTGCAAACACCAGGAATCTGCTCCAAGGGGGTGGGAAAGCAAATTGTGACACATTCACAGAACAGCACACAATGTAGATTGAAAAGAGTGTGGCCGAGCTCTAATTATTGCTAAGGAAGGGGTTTCCAAGAAATATTTCTTATCAGTCAGTGTGCAATTAGGAAATAGAAACTGTACACATTTTTATTGTTTTATCTTGATTTTTAAGGAAGTATAGCTAGAGGTTGTATCTTAGCTTTCTAAGGTCAAATGTATTTATCTTTGTGAAATGAGATCAAGCCCCATATGAAAACAAATTTAAGAGACCGCGATTCTCTGGAGAAACTCAAAACTCATGTCTTTTGGTCCCTTTGTATAGCATAAAATAATTTTGTCCCTTTATATAGAATGGGCAATAAAATAACTTGGCAGAATGGTGGGCACTCTTTATTTTGGAGCCAATCTTATCAACTTTTGGAGGGATGATTCACATACAACACACGGCTTCCTTTCACAATGTAAAATTTGCTGTGTTTTGACAACCTCTGTCACAATCAAGATAAAGAACATCTCCATCATCCCCCTCACTTTCCTCGAGGCTTTTTCTGATACATCCCTCCCTCTGCTTCACCCTAGGCCACCATTGATTTGTTCCTCCTCTCTCCCCTATATGTGGTTTGCAACCTCTAAAATTTCCTATTGTTGGACTGTGTGATGGCTAACTTTATGTGTCAGTTTGGCTAGACTGTGGGGACTAGTTGTTTGGTCAAACACCAGTCTAGGTTTTGCCGTGAAGGTATCTTTCAGATGTGATTAACACTTAAATCAGTAGATTTTGAGAAAACCAGATGGCCCTCCATAATGTGGGTGGGCCTCATCCAGTCAGTTGAAGGACTTAAGAGCAAAGATTGAGGTTTCCCAGAGTGGAAGGAATTCTTCTTCCAGACAGTAATGTAGAAATATAGAAATTCTGCCTGAGTGTCCGGCCTTCAGACTCAAGACTAGAGCATCAACTCTCACCTGAGTCTCCAGCCTGCTGGCTTGTCCTACAGATTTTGGACTTGCCAACCCCCACAACTGCATGAGCCAATTCCTTAAGATCTCTCTCTCTCTCTTCTATTGGTTTTGTTTCTCTGGAGAACCCTGACTAGTACAGAAATATTCCAGCATTTACTCTTTTGTGTCTTTTATGTCAGATTTCTTTTCCTCAGCATAATGTCTTAGAGATTCATCCACATCATTGAGCAAGTCAGCGCTTCATAGTGTAGATATATCACCTATCAATGGACGTTTGGGTTCTTTCCAGTGTTCAGTAATTGTGAATAAAGCTGCTGTGAACATTTGTGTGTGAGTCATTCTGTGGAGGTATGTTTTTATTTCTCTTGGATAAATACCATATGATCCAGTAATCCAACTTCTGGGTACATATGCAAAGGAAATGAGAACAGGATATTGAAAAGATATCTGCACCCCCATGTTTATTGCATCATTATTCACAATAGCCAAGATGTGGGGACAACCTGTCTGTCAACAGAAGAATGGATAAGGCAGATGTGACATATATATGATGGAATATTATTCAGCCATGAGAAAGAAGGAAATCCTGCCATTTGTGACAATATGGATGGACCTTGAGGGCATTATGCTAAGTGAGATAAGTCAGACAGAGAAAGACAAGTACTGTATGACCTCACTTATAGGTGGAATCTAAGAAAAGCTGAACTTGTGAAAACAGAGAGTAGAATGGTGGTTTCCAGGTGCTGGGGTGTTGGTGCAATGGGGAGATGTTGTCCAAAGGGTACAAACTTGCAGTTATAAGATGAATAAGTTCTTGGGATCTCAAGCACAGCATAGTGATTATAGTCAACAACACCGTATTGTTTACTTTAATGTTGCAAAGAGACTAGATTTTAAATGTTCTCACCACAAAAAAGGATTGATAATCATGTGACATGATGGAGATGTTAACTGATGCTGCAGTGGTAATCATGTTACAATATGTAAATATATCAAATCAACCCGTTGTACATCTTAAACTTAAAAAAGTGTATAGATATATTTCCATTCTAGTTGGTAAATCACGACTTCAGTCCAGCTGCATATCTAGCCTTTACCATAAGATATCCCCCAATCCAGCTACTGATGAGTTAGTGGCTGGCACCAGGGGTGGCCCCTAGGATCTTGTCTGAGGCTCATAGCCAGTGTCCATTCTGTATGGTCAGTGCCCTGCCCAGACCAGGAATCCTATACTTTGAATATCACCTGTGCAGAAAAATATTAACATAATTGGCCATTGGTTGGGGTCTGGGAACTTGGACCCTGCCATGAGGATTCTTGTGCACTGGGTTTATTGAGGGAGGACATTTAGCAGAGGAGGAGTGAGGGGAGCAGGGTAGGACAGAGGGAGGAGCTGAGCAAGGAGGTGGTCTCAGCTGGAATCTAGCCTCAGCCTAATCCCATGGGGAGCCCTGTAGCCTGAACAACACCACCGAATTGATCTCACCTTGGGGCGAGGGCTGGCTTTTTGTACTTCTGTGACCACCAGTTATTGGCTGTGGGCTGGGTCAGAGGGCTTGTGCAGCTGCTGGACTGGAAAGCAGTCCTCTGGGGAAGCGGAAGCTGTGAGCTGTGAGCAGGCGACACCCCCGGAAGCTGGGGGATGGGTGCACCAGCTGCTCAAGGGTGGCTGGACAGGGAGGCATCAACAGTGTCTGCTACAGGGGGCTTCAATTAGTTTAAGATGACTGGGGTTTTGGGGGAGTGGGGAGGCTAGAGGGGGAGACCAGTGTAAGATGAGGGAGGGTCTCGAGTGCCATATTAATGAGCATGGACTTCATCCTGAAGGTAATAGGGAGCCATGGGAGGGTTTAGAACACAGAAGGAGCATAGTCAAGGTGGGCAGGGCTTCCCTGGAGCCCCTCACACACAGTGTGAGGATGAGTGACATCTCTGGGGCTCCTCCAGGCTGACCTCTTCCGTCTTGAGTGTCCTTAGATTTCCCCTTTGCTGGGAAAGTCACAAGGGGTTAGGTTTCTGCAATCGCTTGACTAGAATGGTTCATTTCCTCCATCCCATCTTTCCCCTTTTTCTCCCCTTACGACTTCCCTCATCCTTGCAGGACCTCTGTGGTCCAGATATTATAGCCTTGGTCACCTCTTTTGGGTTTGAAGGGTGAATGGCATCTTGTGTGCTCAATCACTCACTAAGACCCCAGACCCCATCTGTGGTAGGTAGAATAATGTGGTTCCCCACCCCAAGTTGCCCACACCCTAATCCCTAGAATCTGTGAATATATGACCTTACACAGAAAAAGGGACTTTGCAGATGTGATTAAGTGAAGGATCTTGAGATGGGGAGATTTTTCTGGATTATCCAGGCGGGTCCAATGTAATCACAAGGGTCCTTTTAAGAGGGAGGCACAAGGGTCAGAGAGAGAGAATAAGAGAAGGAGATGGAGGGGGAGAGAGAGAGAGAGAGAGAGATTGGGATCTATGTGTCTGTGTATCTATATATGTATCTATGTTTCTATGTATTTATGTATCTATATATGTATGTATGTATGTATGTATGTATGTATGTGTGTATCTATCTATCTGTCTATCTCTCGAGAGGGTGAGAGAGAGAAAGAGGAAAAGGTAGAAGAAGAAGAGAGAGAGAGAGATTTGAAGCGAGAGATTTGAGGAGGCTACACTGCTGGCTTTGAAGCTGGAGGAAGGGGTCTTGAGCCAAAGAATGCAGGTGGCTTCCAGAAGCTGGAAAAGGCAAGGAATGGATTCTCCTCTGGAGCTTCCAGAAGGAGCACAGACCAGTTGCCGTCTTGATTTCGGCCTCATAAGACTCATGTGGGACTCTGACTTCCAGCCCTGTGACATAATAAATTTGTGTTGTGTCAAGACTCTAAGTTTGTGGTGATTCATTATGGCAGCAGCAGAAGACTCATTCATCACCTCATCCCATTCCCATCCCCACGAGGAATCTGGGCTTGATCAGAAAACCTTCCAATTCCTTAATGCAACCTCCAAAAGTCAACTCTTCCTTCTGTCTCAGACTCCCCACCCACATCCTGATGTTACCCCAATTCTCTTCCTACTTCCCAAATTCCTCTCCATCTCCACAGCCCCTGTCCTAGACCAGACCACCACCACTCTTTTCTCTCTCTTGGATCAGCCTCACTTTCTCCCTGTCTCCCCACCCATGACCACATCCTGTGCAACACCCACTCTACACAGCACAAGTGTTGTAAAACACCAACCTGCCCATTACTCCCTTCCTGAACCTCCTTAAATTGTCCTGAGGATAAAGCCTCAACCCTTTCACCCACTTCAGAAGATACTGGATGAAATGATCTTTGGCGACCTCTTCAATTCAATTGTGGCTGGTACCATGCCTCCTATGAGTAGCTGTAGCCATTTGGCATAGTGGGATAATGATATTGACAACAGTAACTAATACGCTTGAGCATTTAATCTGTCATGCAGGATTTTTTGATTTTATCACATGAAACCTCAAACCTTATGAAGTTATTATCGTCATTTTACTGATGGGGAAACGTTGCTTCTCAGTGTGTTAGTTACTTCTTGCTGTGTAACAAATTACTCCAAAACTTAACAACTTTAAACAACATATTTTTATTTTCTTATACGGTATCGGGGTCAGGTATCTGGAGGTGGCCTAGCTCGGTGGTTCTAGATTGGGGTCTCTAATGAGGTGGCAGTCAAACAGATGGCTGGAGATCTCAGTTCCTCCTCACAGGGGCTTCGCCACTGCGCTGCTTGAGTGTCATAACAGCATGGTGACTGGCTTCACCTCAGTGAGTGATCCTGGCAAGAGAGAGCACGGAGGAAGCCACAATGACTCTTACAACCTCAGGTGTCTCAGATGTCACACAATGTCACATCCTCCTTTTCCTGTTCATTAGAAGCAAGTCACTAAATCCAGCTCACACTCAAGGAGAGAGGAATTAGGCTCCCCCTCTTGAACGCAGGAGTATCAAAGAATTTGTGAACATCTGTTAAAGCTACCCCATTGGTCTTTCTGCCTCTAGGGTCCACACTCCTGGATGCATTGAACAAGGATTATAGAAGAAAGTGCAAGTCCCAGCATCCCCTCCCAGGTAGCAATGTTACCAGACATTACTGCATCCCTTCCACAGCGATCCTTTGGGACAGGACCTATTGTTATTCCTATTCTCCAGATGAAGAAACTGAGGCCCAGAGAGGCAAGTCATCTCCCAAGGTCACTTTGGGAATATCTTGCAGAGTCAGCATTTGATCCCAGGTCTGTCTGACCTCAGACCCTCTCACTGTGATAGCCAACGCTTGGAGATTTCCTGTGTGCCAGGCTCTGTTCCAGGCACATCACATATGACCACTCCTCGGATGTTCATGTCAGCCACACGGAGTAGATCCTACCATTACTGGGCCCATCTTATGGATGGGAATGTTGAGGCATAGAGAGATTGAGAAGTTGCCCAGGACAACACATGACTGGCAAGTGGTGGAAATGGGATTTGAACCCCCCAGCAAGCTGGTTCCAGAGTCTGCTTTTACCCTCCAGTGCTTCTCAAACACAACACAGCTCTGTTTATCCTCCTTCTTGGTGGAATTTGCTGCATTTTCATGCTGGCTCTTGACTGCAGCCTCACTGGGGCAGGGTCCCTTGATGAATCTGCTTCAGTGATCATAACTCCAAGATGGGTATCTTGCCTTGCACAGATCAAAAGGGAGAATGCAAAGACAAGTGGGGCTTTTCTTCCCAAGAACTTGGGCCTGGTCTTTCCATCTCACTTTTTAGCTTGTAGCAGATGCTCTTGATGCCTGCCCACCCCCGTGACCCTCAACCCCTCAAGGCACACTAGACTGACATCTTCCAGCCACTGCATTTTGTTATCAAGAGAGTTACACTCTGGAGCCTCAATCTGTGAGTGACAGGAGCTGGTGGATAAACACCCCAGTTCCTTCACCCCTAAGTTAGGATAACTCTGAAAAGTGCTGTCTATGCTGCCTTCTAGAGGTGCCAGGGAGATTAAGATCCAGTTTCTCACTATGTAACCTGCTTGATAACACACCCACTGTGGGCTCTTTCCCTTCCCTATCTCACTTCCCCCCCTAGCTAGCTGGAGTTTTTGGGTACCTCCTTGATAAACTACTCTTACCAGAATTCTTGTCTCAGCATCTGCTTCTGGGGGACCCCAACTAAGGCATTACTAGACCTCCATATGTATGAGATTGTGCATGTGTGTGTTGGGTTGGGTTGGAGGGCTGGGAATGGGGTGGGAGTGTTGTTGTGCATTGTGGTGATGATGGATATGATCAGATATAGCGGAGAGCTGAAGGCAGATGAAATGATTATACTCTAGACCTTGGATTCAGAGGGTCCTGGGTTCAAGTTTCAGGTCCAAGTAATCTTGGACAAGTCACATCTCTTCTCCAAGCCTCAGTTTCCTTTTGTATTTTTTGGTAAAATAGGTGGGGGTGGGAATCCCTACTTTACAATGTTGACATGATGATGAAATTAAATTTTGTTGGCAATGTGTCTACACAGTGCCTGGTACATGATGGCTATGGTGCTTATTTTTATGGAGCAGGCTGGGAAGAGACCCTTGAGTTGGGACTTGGCCTCATCGGGGTCAAGTGGTGGAAGCCCATTTATTATTGGGTGCAATGGAGGAAAGTGATGAGAGATGGGAGGTAGATGTTGGTGGGGAAAGAAAAAAGAGAGCAGGAGGGAAGGAGAGAGAGAACATGGTGACACAGCAGCCAGACCAATTTTTCTTCGCGGTGATGAGAGGAGAAAATAAGGGGTTTGCCACCCTGTCCTCATT
Organism: Diceros bicornis minor; assembly: GCF_020826845.1. Taxonomy (NCBI): domain Eukaryota; kingdom Metazoa; phylum Chordata; class Mammalia; order Perissodactyla; family Rhinocerotidae; genus Diceros; species Diceros bicornis. Next base: position 100,138 of record NW_026691210.1, on the reverse strand, counting down.
TAGTGGGAGCAACTCAGCAAAAAGGGTCATGATATTCTCACAGTGTTGAGCAATTCCAGCTCCACCCCTGCCCTCTTCCCACACTTTCTGTAATTGAAAACCCAGAGAACAGAGAAAAGTTTCCCCTCTTTGAGTGACAGAAACGCAGCACGATGTGGACCTTCAGCTTGCTCCTCTTCTGGGGTGAGTGTGAGGCTGAATGGGGCACTCGGGGAAGCCTGGGCTGGAAACAGGCTGTAGGAAAAAGGGAGGGCCATGGACCGTCCAGCCAAGAGGTCATAAATGTAGGTTGGACACTGCAAACACCTTTATTGGGGGACCGTCGACAAAAATCACTCTAGCTCAGGGAATTCCATCCGTCAGAGCAGAATTCCTTTATAGCCATTCACTTGACATGTATTTCCTGAGTACCTACTATGTATCAGGAGCTGTTCTAGGTAGTGAGGATAGAGAAGTGAATAAACAGACGAGGTTCCTGCTCTCGTGGGGCTAACATCCTAGTGAGAGGGGGTGGGCAGAAAAGAATCTACTAACAGTAACAGCAACCACCCACTTACCATCGTTCTAAGTTCCTCAAATATAGAATGCATTCAACCTCCACAGAATTTCTCTGATATTGGGTCATCAATAGCTCCATTTTACAAAGGAGAAAACTGAGGCAAAAGAGATTAAATATCTTGCCCAAGACCACTTAGCTGGTAAGGGGTGGAGCCAGGATTTAAAACCAGGCAGTCTGGTCCAGAGTCTGTATGCTTTATCACTCCACTATGCTACCCCAAATAATAAACAAAAGCATTTCAGGTAATAATAAGTGCTATGAAAGAAGTTGTTATAGAGTGTGACTGGGTGTTGCATTGAAGGCGGAAGTCAGGAAAGACATTTCTGAGGGGGTGATATTTGTGCTGAGATCAGGACAATGAGATGGAGACTTTCTGTCTGTCCTCTTATTGCTTCTTCTTTAGGCGTCAGTTTATCTTGGTATTGTTTATCTTCTATGTTGTGGTTTCTTTGACATGTCTTGTGAGTTTGGGTCATGGGTTCAAATCTAAGAATGAGGGATCTTTTCTAAGTGACAAGTGTGGGTTTCCTCTGCTGTTGTAGAGTTTCTCCTATTTTATGAAGGAGGAAACTTAGGTATGATGATATTAAATAACTTCCCTGAGGCCACATGGTCTGTAATTGGTGAAGCCAGATTTTTAAACCCGCATATTTTGATGCCAGATTTGGTATGCTTAAATACGATACTCGGTTGCCTCTAAGACAATTCATGAGCAAGAGAATTTCAGTTAGTGATGGTGAGTTGGAGTGTTGGGAGTTTGGGTCTGTGGAACTGGTTGACTGGAAGGCTTCATCAGAAGGAGCAGATAAGTCATGGACTCCAAATGCAGGAATGCAGAGTTGTTGCTTTGGGGTGTCAGCACTGGTATTAGCCATTAGCACCCCTCGTTATGCCCTGAAGTCAACCAGCAAAGAGTAGTGATGATGACTTTGATGATGTTGATGGTGAGGGTGATGATAATGGTGGTGGTGGTGGTGGTGGTGGTGATGGTGATGGTAATGATGAAGATGATGATGGTGGTGGTGGTGATGATGATGGTGGTGGTGGTGGTGATGAAGAGGATGATGATGGTAGTGGTGGTGGTGGCAGTGGTGCTGATGAAGATGATGATGGTGGTGGTGATGAAGGTGATGATGGTGGTGATGATGATGATGGTGGTGGTAATGATAGTGATGATGACGGTGGTGAGGGATAATGATGATGATGATGATGATGATGTTGGAGAAGAGCTAAATGCTGGAGGACTACACTGCCTTTTAGATATTTAAAAAAACTAATTGCCCTACCATTTCATGAAATTTTAATACCACAGATAGACTGTACATCTATTTGTGTATTATATGTATATCTATATGTGTATTATACATAAAAGAGTAAGATTTTTTTCATCTTTCCCAAAAGAACCAAGTTTTGCCCTTTTGGGGGAGATGTCATTCCTTTTGAGAATGCGTGTTTTATTGTACATCTTTGAAAACTGGCTGGAGCTATTTTTGTAATTGAGAAGAAAATGAATACAATCAAAATGAAAAACCAAAATAAAGTGCAGAAAAGCAGGAATGGTGGCTGTGAAGATTATGTGCAGTAATGTATGTTTCTCACTCAATTGGGTCTCTCATGTAAGCTCATCAAACCTGAGGCCATGCCAGGAGTAATTTTTAAGGTTGAGCCCAAAAAGCTTCTTGCTGCTTCATGGTATTTTTCTTTTCTTTCTACACAGGGTGTTGTGGTATATGTAGCTGTGAAACAGTCACATTAACCCCACTGGAATCAGTGGCATGGCGTAAGTTGGTCCAAGAGAATCCATACGTCCAATGTGGTGGGAGGACGTCTTCTGGAGAGGAGATTCTTTTGTTCAGAGGCTGACAGCTGGTCACTTGCTGAGAGCTAGTTAGTGGCAGAACAAGGGATAACTTCCAGGTCTCCTGGTTCCCACTCCAGGCTCTTTCCTTTGTGCCTTGGACTTGCTGTGTGACCTCAGGCAAGTCACATTGCCTCTCTGATCTTCAGTTTCCTCAGCTATGAAGTACAGATAACAAGGTTCCTATCCCACAGGGATGTTGTGAAGCTTGAGTCAAAAGGGGTAACTTTCTAAACCACCTGGTGTGCGTGATAAGAGCTTCATAAATGGTAGCGTGGTGGGAATGGGCATGAAATTTACTCAAACTACAACTCAATGTGGAAAAAAATGCATTTTTTTAATGTTTCATTAAGTATTCTCATCTTCCATATAAGCTCCTACTGGATAGAGGAGGAAAACAGTGTTAGTTTTCTCAGTGTTCTCAGTGTCTCAGTTTCTTGATTTAGCTTATTTGGGAAACCCCGTTTATATTGTATGAAGACTTAATCTTTCAAAATTTCTCACCCTACCCTTGTTCCTCCCAAGATGGTGTCTGGGTATTGGCATAGGGGCAGCTTATGGCATCTTGTAGCTGTGAAGTGTGGACTCCAGGTGCGGTGTTTTGTCTACAGATGGAGCATGGCCCCATCTTGGTTCTTGCTTGTCCATCAATCCTCTCAGAAGCTCAGCATCTCCAAGGGGTCCATGCAGTAGCTCCTGGTTTCCATGTCCAGGCTACAGAAACCATAAGAGTTTTCTTGGGTCACCTACCAGCTCTCTCCGTCTGCTTGTTCTAATCCTTGGCTCCCACACCGCGTTGGATGTGGCAACAGCAGAAAGAAAGCTTTTGTTGGGAGAAGTTAACCCTTAGCCTTGATGCCTCTAAATTCACCCACTCCTATCTGGAAATCTCTCAGGTGACCCATCACCACTTATATTTAGCCTTGAAGGGAGATGGCAGAGAAGCAGGAATCCTGGTGAGTCTTCTTCGTCTTAGCTCTCTTTTAGCTTCCTTCAGTTTTCACCCTTCCTATATAATAGGTATTTCCCTTACATCATATCCTGAGTCCTCTCTACGCCACAGCTTAATGAAATCTCTATCTTCCAGTCCTCCAAGCCTGGCTATTGAAAAAAACATTTATTGACATAGAATTGAGATATAACATTGTGCAAATGTAAGGCATGCAACATGTTGATTTGATACACTTATATATTGCACAATGGTTACCACCATAACATTAGCTAACACCTTCATCACCTCACATAATTACCATTTTTTTTTGTGGTGAGAACATTCAAGATCTACTCTTAGCAACTTTCAAGTATATAGTACACTATTGTTAACTATAGTTACCATTTTGTACATTAGACTCCCAAAATATATGCATCTTGTAAGGCTTTGCTTTCAAGACTATTGTCTTCTTGGGAACCCCAAAACCCAATTTGATAATGAAAATCTGAACGTTACCTTTGGCTGTCATTGTGTGTCTGCAGCTAAGACATCTTAAATTTTCCTGAATGAGATGAAATCTTTTGGCAGGATGGGTTTGAGCTGGGGTGGGGAGGTTCACATCCCTATAAGTGGAAAAGAGAAAATTACATCAATATATGCCCAAAAAAGTCATCCTTGATTTAAAAAAACTATTGTTTTTTAAATAATAAAAAATCTTTAATAAAATTTTTTAATAAACCTGAGCCCAGAAAGCCTTTGCTTGGTGAGAAAGAGATTGTATTAATCTCCATAGCTCTGGGACCCAGTCCAAGCCTGGCAGAGTGTGGGCAAGTTAGATGGATAAATGAAGAATATGTGCCCCACATAGAGAGTGTGAGAAATGTATGGTAGAGGGTTGTACAAGGAATTTATAAATGGGAATTCAAAAGGCTTAACGTTTGAGAAAATTCTGTACTATCAGGATTAAAAATGCATAAACACAGGTGTGTTAACTTTGTGAGAGTTCATCCAAGTGTACACTTATGATACTTGCACTTTTCTATATATATTACACTTAATAAAATGTTATAAAAACGGACATACACTTGACACAGCAACCGCTCATCCAGAAATTTACTCCAAAGAGATAGTCATATAACATACAGAGATACCTTGCTATATACTCAAGAATGGGCATGTTAATACTATCCTGGTAACAACCTGGAATAAACTAAATGTTTGCTTACACTCAGGGACTGATTGGGTAAATTGTTGTGTTTGTTAGAGTAACTCCAGCTACTGTAACAAATAAACCCAAAACAGTCAGTGGCTTAATAAAAAGAAATTTAATTCTTGTTTGTTTAAGAGTCCAACGCAGATATTTCTGGCTAGTGAGTGGCTTTCCTCCATGGGATGATTCAGGGACCCAGATCCTTCTGTATTGGGGCTCAGCCAAGCTAGGGTCTCAGAGTCTTCTGCAGACAGTGGCAGAAGGGGAAAGAAACAGTGGAGAAGGCACACCCACTTGATAAAAGCCTAGGCCTGGCCTAGGCCGTGACACATGTCACTTCTGCTCACGGTCACATGACCATACCTGGATGCAAGGTGAGCTGGGAAATGTAGTCCATGGTTGGGCGGCTGCCTCCTAGTGACAATTCCACACCACGGAAAGGGGAGTGTGGAGTTTTTGTTTGATCTTTGGCTACCTAGCTATTTCTGGCGCAGCTATAGCTCATGGATACAATGGAATACTATGCAGCTGTTAAAAAGCATGAGTTAGGTCTATATGGACTGACATGGAAAGTTGCCCAAAATGTATTATTTTCTTAAATTTCTATTATAGAAATATTTAAACACTCAGAGGCAGCGAAGACAGTATAACAAACACCCATGTGCCCATTGTACAGCTTCAATGCCTGACAAATTTTGCTCCTCTTGGTTTGCAAGACATACTGTTGAGTGAAAAAGCAAGTAGAAATAGAACAGAGCTGTCCAACAGAACTTTCCATGATGATGGAATGTTCTAGATCCACAGCAGCCACTAGTCACATGTGGTTATTGAGTAGCTGAAAAATGGCTGATATACTGAGGAATGGCATGTTTCATTTTATTTAATTTTAATAGATTTAAGTGTAAATAGTAGCTACTGTATTAGAGAGCACAGCAGATTGTAGATTGCATGATTCTATTTGTGTTAAGAAAATTGTGTGAATTTATAAATTCATTTCTATTTGATAGTATATTTGCACAGTTGAGTTGTGAATAGGACCCAGCCTTGAAGGATTCACTCAAGCTTTTGACAATTGTTACCTCTGGGTATGAGGATGGGGGACGGGGAGACCTTCACTTTTAATTTTATACACTTCTGCATTGTTCGAATTTTTTTTACAACAAGCAATTATTACCTTCTTAAAAAAAGATAAAAACAAAAGAAACAAAAATAAGGATTACCATCTGCTTTTGGTTAGTTTCCGTCGAAGCAGAGCCTGAGATGAGGATTCTGGTGTGAGTAATTCATGAAGAGAGGGCTCTCAGGAGGCACTTGCAGACACTTGCAGGAGTGAGGGAAGCAGGATAGGGCAGGGGGAGAAACTAGCCACTCAGAAGGCATTTCAGGAAAGGCTTAGCCACAGCCCATCCCGCCGGAGCTCTAGAGTGTGAATTGCACCAGAGACGTTCACCTGCTCAGAGGCAAGGGGATGGCTGCGCTGTTACACTCCTGCATCTGTCTGTCATCGCTTCTGGAGCAGTGAAACAGCTGTCAGACGAGTGTGCCAACCTGGTACAGGGGATGGGGGTGGTGCCAAGAGTGGCTACTGTCCCACCTGTCTCACCTGGCAAGGTGTGAAGAACTCCTGAGCTGATGCAGGTAAATCTCCAGGAAGAGACTGGGTTTTCTTCATCACATACCAACGCCTGCTTCCAGAACTTGCCACCGTGACCTTGGCCCCCAGGGAAATACAGAGCCTGGCTGGGTGAGAGGGTGGTTCATGGCCAGATCTCCAAGGCAGCTAATCACTTCTCTGTCCTCTGCTTGCAGGTCGGCTGCTGAATCTGACAGGGACGGCTTTTGGTAAGAAACTCCCCCAGATTGAAGGCAATCAGGCCTTGGGCAAGCACTTCCATCTCTCGGTGTCATCATCTGATTAGTGGGTATTGGGACGACCCCTACCTAATGGGATAGTTGTGAGGACTCCCCTCCATGTGGAGTTGCTAAGAGGGGGGCTCTGGAGTCACTCTTCCTGGGTTCAAATCTTGGTTCTGGTGCTCATTGCCTTGGGGACCTCAGGCATTTCAATAAATTCCCCACGACTTCAGTTTCCTTGAAAATGAGGGTAAGAGGAGTTAATTCCACAGGGTTTTGATGAGGATTAAATGAGATGTGTACGGGCAGTGCTTAGAGTGGTACGTGGAACATGGTAAGCGCTCCATTATGTTAACACTCCCCCTTCTCCTCCCTCCCCTCCTCCTCCCTCTCCTCCTCCCTCCCCCCTCCCTCCCCCTCCTTGTCTCTCCCCTCCTCCTCCCTCCCCTCCTCCTCCCTCCCCTCCTCCCTCCCCCTCCTCCTCCCTCCCCTCCTCCCCCTCTTCCTTCCTCCCCTCTTCCCTCCTCCCTCTCCCCCTTCCTCTTCTTCCACTCCTCTTGCCTCTCGTCCTCCTCTTCCCCCCTCCTCCTCTTCTCCCTCCTCCCCTCCTTCTCCCTTTTCTTCCCCCTCCTCCTCCCCCCTCCTCCCACTCCTCCCTCCTTCCCCTCCTTCTCCTCCTGCTCCTCTGCCTCCTCCTTCTCCTCCGCTCCTCCCCCACCCCCTCAGCCTCCCCCTCCCCTTCTTCCCCTCCTCCCCCTCCTCCTCTCCTCCTTCTGTTCCTCCTCCTCCTCCTTGGAGAAACGCGTATTATCTGGTTGTTAGTGGCTGGGCTGCGGCTGGGCTGAAGCTGGGAGCCAGTGAGGGGCAGAGCCAGGACCATGGCGGGTCCCCTGGACTCCCTCCCTGCACTCATCCCCTCTACTTTGCTCTCCTCTTGCGTTCTCACTTGTGGTGTGGCCTGGGGCAGGCTACAGGAACTCTCTTGGGCATCCGTTTCCACATTTGTAAAATGGAGTTGTAACGTTTACCTTGAAGCAGGGTGACTGACCATCCTGACTTGCCCCAGACTGGGATGGGGGGGGCGGATCCCAGGAATTTGGACTTTGAGGGCTAACAACAGGAAAATCCTGGGAAAGCCAGGATGACTTGGTCAACTACCTTGACACATTACTGTGGGGACTGCAGAAAATGCATGGAAGGGGCCTGGTGCACGGAAGTCACTTAGGAAATGAAAGCTCTATTTGTATTTTAATAAGTTCCTTTGTCTCTCTGAGTCTCATTTTCTGCTTAGGTCAGTTAAATGACCATTAAATTGTTTTGAAGATCATGTGTGTGTCTCAGTTGGGGTGTTGAAGTGGCCTGTGCCCTGGTATCCCCACTCCTTGCCCTTCCAAGAGCGGCCAGAGGGCACCTGTGAACCCCAGAGTCAGGGGCCATCCCTCCTCGGCCCACAGCCCTTCAGGGCTCCCACCTCCCTCTGGGTAAACTCTCAAGTCCTCCTCGTGGCTCATAAGGCCCTGCACAATCTTCCCCTATCCCCTTCCTGCCCTCCCCTCCTCCCTCTCTCCCCTTCGCTTCCTCTGCTCCAGCCACGCGGGCCTCCTCACTCTTCCTCCAACATGCCAGGCACAGTCCTGTCCCAGGGTCTTTGCACACACAGTTCCTTCTGCCCGGAAAGCTCTTGCCCTACATATACACGTGGCTCCCTCCCTCACCTTCTCTATGTTTTAGCTCATGTGTCGTCTTCTTAGTGACCTCTCTATTTTTGACATTGTATCCCTCACCCCCACATCTCCAGATTATCAGCTCTGTGAAGGTGGAGAATTTTGTGTGTCTTGTTCCGCCGCTGAATCCACAGTGCCTAGAATAGGGCCTGGTGTATAGTAGGTGTTTGTATTTGTCAGGGTTGTTCAGAGAAACAGAACTAATAGGATGGATATCTATATATCTGTATACACACACACACACACATACGTAAAGATTCATTATAGAGAATTGGCTCACACAATTATGGAGGCTGGCAAGTCTCAAGATCTGCGGGCTGAGACTGGAAGGAATTTGGAGAACTGAGTGAAAGTGAGCATGGCTGATGGGACAGGATAGGAGACGAGCTGGAGAGGTTGACAAGTGCCCAGTCAGACATGACTGGGTTGCTAGTCTGGTTTGGGGTGGATTTGAGTTGTGAGTAATGGGAAGCTCAGAGTTGAGAGACCACAAGTGATAAGGTGCCGGAAGTCTGCAAAGAGAAATGTTGCCTTCGTAGCTGAAAGAGGAAGCTGGAAATGAGAAGCAAGATATTATCTGAGGCATCATGCAGGGAAGGGAAATAAACAAATCATGCTGTAGGGAGCAAAGAGCTTGGGTCTCAAGACCCTAATAATGATAATCCATCTCTTACGTTTTTTTTTTTTTTTAAGATTTTATTTATTTATTTTTTTCCCTTAAAGCCCCAGTAGATAGTTGTATGTCATAGCTGCACATCCTTCTAGTTGCTGTATGTGGGATGCGGCCTCAGCATGGCCGGAGAAGTGGTGCGTCGGTGTGCGCCCGGGATCCGAACCCGGGCCGCCAGCAGCGGAGCGCGCCCACTTAACCGCTAAGCCACAGGGCTGGCCCTATCTCTTACGTTTTCATGGCACTTTATAAAGAGTTTTCCTATGATGTCCTATCCTACCAATTGATGCTGGCATTCTCGCTGTGCCCCTCTATTTATTTCACGCCCCACATCCCATCCACTGGCAAATCCTGTTAACGTTACCTTCAAAATAAATCCAGAATCCTAGCTTTCCATAGCTCCCACCTGGGTTGTATCCACCATCATCGCTCGCCTCGACAAGTGTGGTCACCTCCTCCCTGGTCATCCGGCCTCTGTCCCTCTACAGTGCATCTTCCAACCAATGGCCAGAAGGATCACGTTAAAGTCAGGCTCTGTCCTTCCTCTGCTCAAAACTCTCCCATGCTCCCCTTTTGCTCTGATAAAATGCTGAAGTCTTACAGTGGTCCAGCAGATCCTGCATGATCTTGCTATGTCACCTCCTCCCACTCTCCATTTATCCACTGTACTCCAACGACATCGGCCTCCTTGTAGTTCCCCAAAATCACAAAGTGTGGTCCTGCCAATGGGCCTTTGCACTTGCTGTTTCCTCTGCTTTAATTAGCTTCATAGCTCACTTACCTCCTTCAGATCTTTGCTCAAATGTTACCTTCTCAGTGAGGTCTTTATCATTGAGCACCGACTATGCACCAGGCGCTATTCTATGCACTTGGGATGCAGTAGTAAGTAAGATGGTCACACATCTCTTCTGGGGGCTCACAGTCAATCAGGGAGAGAAACTTTAAACAACCAATTACAAAAGTTTTTATGTAGAATTATCTTAGATATTGCCTGAAAATTTACTCCATTTCCAGCCAGACCTACCTCTTGTCATGTAGAAGTAATGAAAATCATGCACTTAGGGTTTTCACCGGCCTGATGCTGCCATTCACCGGCTGTGTGCCCTTGGGCAAGTTACTTAACCTCTCTGAGGCTCAGTTTTCCACATCCATATAATGGAAGTTGTATTAGTTTCCTATTGCTGCTGTAACAAGTCACCGAAAACTTGGTGGCTTGAAAGAACAGAAGCGTATTCTTACAGTTCTGGAGGTCAGAAGTTTGAAACGGGTCCCACTGGGCTGAAATCCAGGTGTCAGCAGTGCTGCATTCCTCGCTGGAAGTTCTAGGGGAGAATCTGTTTTCTTGCCTTTTCTGGCTTTTAGAAGCCAACTGTATCCCTTTATTCGTGTCCCTCTTCTTCCATCTCCAGAACCAACAGGGGCTGGTCAAGTTTTTCTCACATTGCTTCACTCTGACTCTGTCTCTCCTGGTTTCACCTTTCTCTTATGAAGATGCTTGTGATTGTGTTGGTCCCACCTGGATAACCCAGGCTAATCTCTCCATCTCAGGGTCAGCTGATTAACAGTCTTAATTCCATCTGCAACCTTAATATCCCTGTGCCATGTAGCATAGCATATTTGCAGGTTCCAGGGATTTGGACGTGGTCATCTTTGGAGGGGCCATTATTCTGCCAAACACAGAAATGATAGTGTCAAGTGAGTCCCTTCCCTAGCACCTGGAAGCCTGCCCCCACCTGTGGCTTTGTCCTCCTGGAACTCACAGTGTAGTAGAGGAGATGATCACTAAAAAGCTAACCACTCAAATAATCCACCAATTATAATTTTGATAAGTGCCATAAACAGAGAGCACAGGGAGCTATGGGGGAGTCAGGGAAGGCTTATTGGAGGAAGTGACATTTAAGCAAGAACTGGAGAATGAATAGGAGCTGGCCAGGCAAAGCAGAGGAAAACAGAACAGCATGTGCAAAGGCCCTGTGGTGGGGAGGCTAGAAATGGAGAGTGAAGAGAGATGTGGTTCGGTCTGGTCACTGGGGACTTTCCAGGTCATATTAAGTAACTTGCATTTTCATTCTGAGTGCAACAGGGAGTGTTGTAGGCAGGGGTGGGGGTGGGTGATCAGATTTGCATTCAGAGATGATTGCAGGGAACAGTGGAGGGTGTAGGGGATGTAGGGGATGTAGGGGATGCAGCATCCAGGGGAAGATCTGTACCAAGCATAGCCATGGAAATGGAGAGATGTGGGTAGATGTCGAATATTTGGGAGGAAGAATCAATGGGGCTTGGGAACTCACTGGACATGAGTTGAGGGCCAAAGAAGTAAACGGAGGTACAGAGATGTGAACTTCACTTGTCCCAGGGCTGGGGTGGCTAGGATGTAGTTTTGACTGTTTCCATAGAAACCAAATGACAACAACTTAAAATGTTTATCTCTTAGAAGTTTATTCTTCACTCTCTCATAAATCTCCACTTTGAGGATGGAACAAGGTGACAGGGCTACCTCGTCTGAGATCTTCTCAGCTCCCAGGTGCCTTCCATCTTGTTGTTTCTCCGTCCCTCGGTGTGGAGGTTTTCCAAAGCATCATCCCCACGGTTATGGACAGATCACCTCATTCTGTCCATGTTCCAGCCCAGGTGAAAGGGAAAGGAGAAGTGAAGACCATGCTCCTTCTTTTTAAGGGTGTGGCCAAAAGGTGCACATATCACTTCTGCTCATTTCCGTTGGCTGGAACTTAGCCACATGGCCACACGTAGCTACAAGAGAAGCTGGGATTGAAGCTTAAATGGGTGGTCATTTTAATAAAAGGAAGAGGGGGAGATGGGTGTGGGGGAGTAGCCACCATTCCCTGCTTTGATGTTTCCTGTGGGAGCTTTAACCCAGGTGGTCCTTGCTCCAAAGGCTGCAGCTTTGACTCGCATACTCTTCTGTCTGGAGCTCTGATGCTCACAGAGTGGTCCATGGACTGGCATCATCAGCATCAGTCACAGGCTTGTTAGAAATGCAGAGACTCAGGTCCCCCAGACCAGCTGAATCAGCACCTGATTTTCCAAGGTCTCTCGGGGATCCCAGGTGAGGCAGATGTTGCTGGTCTGCGGACCACACTTGGAGAAGCAAGAGTCCAGATCAGTACTTCTCACACTTCCTGTGCACACACATCACCTGAGGATCTTGCTAAAATGCAGATTCTCATTCAGTAGATCTGGGGCAGGGCCTGGGGTTTTCTGTTTCCATCAAAATGCCAGGCGATGCTGATGCTGCCCACCCACGGACCACACTTTTGAGCGGCAAAGTCTAGGGTCTGTAAGGTCCTTGACTAACCAGTTTCCTAGGGCTGCTGTAACAAGTTATCACAAACCATGTGGCTTAAGACAACAGAAATTTGTTCTCTCACAGTTCTGGAGGCCAGAGGTCTGAAATTAAGGTGTCAGCAGGGCCGTGCTTTCTCTGAAGGCTCTAGGAGAGAATCTGCTCTGTCTCTCTCTCAGCTTCTGGCGTTGCCAGCAATTCTCGGTGTCTCTTGACTTGTAGATGCATCACTCCCATCTCTGCCTCTGGTATCACATGGTGTTCTCCCCAAGCCTGTCTCTGTGCCTCTTCTCCCCTTCTCATAAGGACACTAATTATATCAGATTAAGGGACCATCCTTCTCCAGCATGATCCCACATTAACTTACATCTTAATTGCATCTACAAGGACCCTATTTCCAAATAAGGTCACATTCTCAGGGACCAGGTTTAGGGCCTCAACATATCTTTTTGAAGGACACAATTCAACCCACAACGGTCGCCTTTACTCTCGAATGCTGGCTTCCCTTGCAGCCCCGCTCTGGTGCACTAACCCGAAATCTTCCTTCTGTGCTGCCTAGAAACGAATGAGTGTGTGGATATCACTGTCTGCCCAGCTTATGCAACCTGCACCGACACTCCAAAAAGTTACTGCTGCACTTGCAAACAAGGATTCCTGTCCAGCACCGGAGAGACAGAGTTCAGGGGCTCAGGTGTGGAATGCAAAGGTGAGTTCATACCCCCTCAAAGGTGGTAGGAAAATCAAATAGAAGCTAGCTGGGTAGTAGATGTGGGTACTTTTTGTTTCTTCCCCAAATATGATTTCCTCCATCCCTCCCTGCCTCTCTCTCTTTCTTCCTTCTTTCCTTCCTTCCTTCCTTCCTCCCTCCCTCCCTCCCTCCCCCCTCCCTCTCTCTCTCTCTTTCTCTCTTTCTTTCTTTTCATTCTTCATTTCTCTCTCTCTCTCTTTTTCTTTCTTTCTTTCATCATGAGAATTATTCCTGGTCACAAAAATTTCCAATGGTTAGAGGCTAGCACTAGGATGAAAATGAAAATAAAAATCCTACTATCTGTCAACATCCAGAAATAATCACTGATTTCATTTTTGGGGTGTGCCTTCAGTCACCTCTCCAGTAGATAATAAGAATTTTTAACATTTATTGAGTGCCAGCCTGCGTGAGAAAGGCTTTATGTGCATCGTCACATAAAATTGACTGTAAGCATTGTGATGATCTCCAATGTCCAGATGAGAAATCTGAGGCTTGGAGAGCTGAAGTGATTTGTTTAGGGTCATGCAGTTGAACTAGGATTCAAACCCAGGTCTTTCTGACTTTACTGAGGGTCTCTCAAACACGTGGCTTAGTTGCCACACTCTAGTTAAGGGGTGTTGGGGAAGCATGTTTAATCACTCTAAACCTCAATGTTTCCATCTGTAAAACGGGTGTATAAAAGTATGTATCTCACAGGATAGTTGGGAAGATTAAATGCAACAATGTATGCAGTGTGCTAGGCACATGTGCAGTATCAGGGCTATATTAACGTAAATAATATAAACTGACATAATTCCCAGAAAGAGCTAAGTTCTTTGTCTGCATTCCTTATATTTAGACCCTTATTCTCTTGATAGTAAAGATCTGATTATGCCTCTGAATAAGACCAGACGTTGGCAAAATTTTCTGTAAGGGAACAGAAAGTAAATATTTTGGAGACTGCAAGGCTTATGATCTCTGTCATGACTACTCAGTGCTCCAGTTGTGGTGCAAAAGCAGCCATAGATGATACAAAAATGAATGGATGTGGCTGTGTGCCAATAAAACTTTATTTACACGAACAAGTGATGGGCCGGATTTGACCTATGGGATGTAGTTTGCTGAGCTCTGAAGAAGAGAATGCATTTCTATCACTGTGGTTTCCAGGGAGCCCCAAATGTCCTTCTTTATCTTTGAGCTACAGTTCATGGGTTATTCAGTCAGCTCAGTAGTGCTGGTGGGCCCTGGTGTTTAAATTTGGTGTGAAATCAATGTTCCCCATCTAGAAAGTGATGGATACTATAGCAAGGATTTTGTCCACTGTATGTCTTTGACCTCCAGCATGGTACCTGATACATTGTGAGTTAAATAGATATTTGTTGAATGAAGGAACACAAACTTTAATCTTTAGTCAACTCCAATCATCCTTCTATTGACAGGCACTTAGGTTTTTCTAATGTTTTACAACTTGAAACGAAGCTGAATGAACGTCCCTGTGATCTTATGTTGACGTACAGTGGCAGCTCCAGATATCTCTCTAGGAGAGGTGCAATGATGGGGAGCGAGCTATAGGAGACTTGTCTTGAAGGTGTGCTTGCATGACAAGTACATAGCAAGTGTTTATTTGGGGTGACTTGGCAGAGCAGGGCTGAAGGAAATTAGGGGAGGGCCCCCCACGATGGTACCATGACTGCACAATTCTGTGAGTGCTTCAGGAAGTAAATTCCTAGAATTGGCTTTGCAAGGTGTTGAACCTATGTATTGTTGGGTAACAGACCACCGGCAAACTTAGTTGCAAACAACAATCATTTATTTTGCTCATGAATGAATCTGCTATTAGGGCTGAGTTTGGAGAGGATGGCTTGTCTCTCTTCCATACAGTGTCAGTTGAGCCTCAACTGGAGGCTAGAGGATCCACTTTGAAGAGGGTCTACTCACAAGGCTGGCGAGGTGGTGCTGGCTGTTGACTGGCTCCTCCCCCAGGGCTGTGGGCTGGATGTCTTAGTTCTGCCCCATGTGAGCTGCATTTTCATGGCTGGTTGGGCTTCCTCAAAGTATGGCAGCTGATTTCCAAGAATGAGCATCTCAAGAGAAGAAGGAATTACATTATATTTCTACGACCTATCATGACATTCTTCTGACTCAGCATGGTATTTTTATGACCTGGTGTCACTTCCACCATAGTCACAAGCATGCTCAGATTCAAGGGGAGGGAATATAGACCCCACTGCTTATGGATGGAGTACCAAGGTCTCACTGAAAGAAGGGCTTATGGGAGGGAAACATTGTTTCAACCATCTTTGGAAAATACAATTGGTAGCACAAGATGAAGCAACTTTGTAACTCTGACTCTTTCTCTATCCAGATATAGATGAGTGTTCTCAAAATCCCCTACAATGTGGTCACAACTCAATCTGCAAAAACCTGCCAGGGAGGTACAAGTGCAGCTGTTTGCGCGGTTTTTCTTCTCCTACTGGAAACAACTGGAACCCTGGAAAGCCAGGTCGTTTCGCCTGTACAGGTAATGCTCTCAGGATCTCAGGCATGGTCTTTGGTGGAAAGCTATCACTGAGTTGGGTACATGTGTTTCTCACTGTAGACACCCAATCTTTTGTCTGCTCACTCTCCTCCACTGCTCCTCAGACATCAATGAATGCCTCTCCAGTGGAATCTGCCCAGAGCATTCTGAGTGTTCCAACTCCTTGGGAAGCTACAGGTGCAGCTGTCGTGCTGGGCTCTTCTCTAACAACTCCGCCTGTGAAGGCACTGAGGGCCTGCCCTTCTTTATTTACCTACTTTAAGAATCACCTCATTTGATGGTCCTTTGAGGCAGGGATCATGATCCTCACTTTAGGAATGAGAAAATTGAGGCTCAGAGAGGTGAAGTGACTTGCCCAAGGATGCACAGCTGTTAAGTGGAAGAACCAGGGTTTGAACTCCTGTTGAGGCGCTACTGTGACTTAAGCAGTGGGTCAGGCAGTACTTGAGAGTAATAGGGGGCTCTGTCCCTACAGCGATTTTATCCTCAGGGGACATTGGCAATATCTAGAGACATTTTTGATTGTTGCAGCTGCTGGTGGTGTTGGGGTTGTGTGTGCTATTGTCATCTAGTGGGTAGAAGCCAGAGATGCTGTTAAATACTCTACAATGCACAGAACAGCCTCCCGGCAAATGAAAATGATCCAGTCCCAAATTTCAGTAGTGCTGAGGTAGAGAAACTCTGTCCTAGGGAGAGCTCAGATCCAAACCTCATCACTTTTTCCTAAAAGATATGTGAATTAAGACCTGAGAGTTACCCTCACCCCCCTTCCCCTTCCATATTAAATCAGTCATCATGTCTTAGGGTATCTACCTGCTAAACATGTCTTGAATCTCTCCACTCTTCTCCATCCTTGGATCAGGATTCATCCGTATTGCAGCAGCATCCCCTCTGGTCTCTCCCTTTCTGCAGTCTTGTCACCTCTATCTATCCTCCACACTGCAGCCAGAATGTTCTCACCAAGACATCAAGGCTCCATCTTCTGGAGTCTAGTGTGGTTCTATTGTTCTCCACATTCATTTATAGGAAGGGTGACTCCATCCAGCAGGGCATGGAGTGATCCAGCCCTCATCACATCCCCTTGACTTGGAGTCACAGATATTTGAAGTCATCTCTGATTTGTCTAGTCCATTTTTAGCAGTTAGCTGTTGCTGAGTAACAAATCACCCTGAATGACAATGGCTGAAAAAACCTAACATTTATTTAGCTCTTGATTCCATGCATTGGTGGTTTAGGTTGGGCTCTGCTGGTCAGTTCTTTGGGTCTCAAACATTCTTCGTGTGTCTGTGGTCAGCTGTGGTTGGGCTGGGCTGTCGCACATGACTGGGGCTCATATGGGATGATCCATGTCTTCCATCCTTCACTAGGCTAGTTTAGGGCTTGTTCATGTGGCAGAATCAGGAGGCCCAAAGCATGAACAGAAGCAAAGAAGCCTCTAGAGGTCAAAGTTAGGAACTGCGCCACATCACTTCTGCTGCATTCAATTGGCCAATGGAAGTCATAGGGCCAGGTGGATTCAGCGGTGGGAAACAAACTCCACATTTAAAGAGAGGAGTGTCAAAGTTACGTCATACTGCATAACCTGCATCCTGAGGTGTGGATACAGGGGTATATACCGGGCCATTGAAGTATCACTCTCGTGGCAGATATCTTTTGGATGGATGAATAGATGGAAAGCTGGATGCATAGATAGATGGATAGCTGCTTGGATAGATGGATGGATGGGTGGATGGATGGATGGATGGATGGATGAATAGACGGATGAACAGATGGATAGAAAGATGGATGAAAAGATGGAAAGCTGGATGCATAGATAGGTGGACAGCTGCTTGGATAGATGGCTGGATGGCTGGCTGGCTGGCTGGCTGGCTGGATGGATGGATGGATGGATGGATGGAAGGATGGATGGATGGATGGATGGATGGATGGATGGATGGGTGGATGGATGGGTGGATGGATGTATGTATGACACAAACAAATGAACAACAACAAAGAAATAAACAGTGTACTTTTTTTGTCTATGCTAAAAAAGAAAGACTACAGCCTTTCTGCAAGCTATGATCATTATGTTTGACATTATTGTCATCCTTTTGCTTACATACCACTGGCCAGAATTTATTTTAACCACGACACCTACCTGCAAGGGAGGTTAGGAAGAAGGGGAGAATGTGGGTATTGGGGAGCCTCAGCACTGCGTGCCACGAGCTAAGAACACGTAGAGCGAATCTCCACTTGCAGTCTCCTGTCTTCATTTCCTCCTCTGCCTTGATCTGGGTTTTCTCTTCCACTCTCTAGATGTGGATGAATGTGTGGATCCCAGAGCCTGCCCAGAGCATGCGACTTGCCACAACAGCCCTGGAAGCTACTATTGTTTCTGCAACCCAGGATTTGTTTCTAGAAGTGGAAACACGAGATTCCTTGGTCCTGGAGGGACATGTGAAGGTAGGTGGAGGGATCTGTTGGGGAATCAGGTCCAATTCTGTTTGCAAAGACAGCAGTGGTGGGAGAGGAGTCGGGGGAGGTCTTGGCTGAATCATTCATTCATACATTCATTCACTGATGCACCCTTTGACCAACACTTCTTGAGCATCCACAATACACCAGGTTCTATTCTAGGGATGGCGGACACAGCAGTGACTAACACAGGCAATAATATTTGTTCTCCTGGAACTTATCATCTAGTGTGGAGGGAGATAGATAACAAAAAATAGATGCATGAACATCTTGTGTGTTAGGAATAGTTAAAGGAGATGAAGACAAATAAGGCAGGAAAGGCAGATAAAGGGTTCTAGGGATGGGATTCTACCACTTTTAACAGAGTGGTAAGGAAAGGCCGTGCTGAGAAGTTGATATTTGAGATAAGATTGAAGGAGTGAGGGAGTGAGAGATTGGGTGTCTGGGGAAGGATGTTCCAGGAGGAGGGAACAGCAGGTACAAAGGCCTGGAGGCAGGATCCCAGCTAATGCGTTAAGCTCTCTCATACATGTGCTCATTCAGTCTTCCCAGCAACCTGATGGTATTGGTTGTACTCTACATCAATTTCACAGACGAGGAAACTGAGCCTCCATTGTGGTGGAATCACCATCCCAAGGCCAAATAGAGAGGATGTAGGAGAGTCAGGATCTGAGTGTGCCTAGATGTGACTTCACACCCCATGCTCCCAACCACCATGCCCTTCTGCCTCCAAATGAGGCTGCAACCTCTGGCAGCTCAAGGTGGGCTTGCGTAGGACACACATTGATTTAATCCCCAAGTTCACAGACTCTGAGACTCAAGACAGCCTGGGAAGCTGTCATGCAAACATTCCAGAGCAAGACAGAACCTGGATTCCAATCCTCGTTGTGCCTTTCACAAGCTATGTGACAGTGCAGAATTGTGAAGCCCCAGTTTCCTCCTCTGAAAAGTGGAAATATTAGTTTATAGCTCATAGGGGTGCTAGGAGGATTCGTGGAGCTAATGCATGTAAGAGATCTCTGTCAATGCCTGCCACAAAGAAAGCTCAACATATTAGTAGTTAATTTTTATTTTAGTAACGTTTGCTTGCATAGTACTTACTGTGCTCCAGGCTTTGTGGTAGGTGCTTTACAGAGGTCACCTTATTTAGTCCTCTGAATGACCCTATGGGGTGGGTACTATTATCCTCATCTGACAGATGGGGAAACTGAGACACACAGAGATGAATTGTCTTGCACATTGTGTTAGGCAGCTTGGGCTGCATCACCAAGTATTATAGACTGGCGGCCTTAAACAGCAGAGATTTATTTTCTCACATCTCTGGAGGTCAGAGGTCTGAAATCGAGGTGTCAGCAGGGCCGTGGTTTCTCTGAAGGCTCTAGGAGAGAATCTGCTCTGTGTCTCTCTCCCAGCACCTGGTGTTGCCGTCAATCCTTGGGATTCCTTGAGCTGTAGACGCATCACTCCAATCTCTGCCTTTGTCATCACATGGTGTTCTCCCCAAGCCTGCCTCTGTGCCCCTTCTCCTCTACTTATAAAGACACCAATCAGATAAGATTAAGATTAACCATCCTACTCCAGCATGATCCCATGTTAACTTACATCTTAACTGCAACTAGAAAGACCCTGTTTCCAAATAAGGTCACATTCTCAGAGACCTGGTTTCGCACTTCAACATATCTTTTTTCTCTATGCCAAGAAAAAAAGACTACGGCCATTTGTGCAATCTGTGATCATTACGTTTTGAAATTATTCATCACCCTTTTCCTTACATATTATTGGCCAGAATTTATTCTCATGGTCCCACCTAACAGCAAGGGAGGTTAGGGAGAAGGGGAGAATGTGGGTAGTGGGGAGCCTCAGTGCTGTGTGCCACAAGATAAGAACATGTAGAGCAAGTCTGCACTTGCAGTCTCCTGCTCTCATTTCCTCGTCTGCCTCAACCCGGGTTTTCTCTTTCACTCTCTAGATGTGGATGAATGTGTGGATTCCAGAGCCTGCCCAGAGCATGCAACTTGCCACAACAGTCCTGGAAGCTACTATTGTGTCTGCAACCCAGGATTTGTTTCTAGCAGTGGAAACATGAGATTCCGCGGTCCAGGAGAGACGTGTGAAAGTAGGTGGAGGGATCTGTTGGGGAATCAGGTCCAATTCTGTTTGCAAATTCAGCAGTGGTGGGTGATGAGTAGGGGCATGTCTCGGCTGAGTTCAAAGACTTTTCTGCAAAGCTGATGCTAATAATCATTCATTCATACATTCACTCATTGATTCATTCATTCCTGCACCTTTCGACCAATACTACTTGAGCATCTACAATACAGCAGGTTCTATTCTAGGAATGGTGAATACAGCAGTGAATAACACAGGCAATAATATTTGTCCCCCTGGAAATTATCATCTTGTTTGCAGGGAGATAGATAAAAAATAGAAGCACGAACATATTGTGTGTTAGGGATACCTAAAGGAGATGAAGACAAATAAGGCAGGAAATGTAGATATAAAGTTCCGGAGGTGGGTTTCTAATTTTAACACGGTGGTAAGAAGAGGCCGTGCTGAGAAGTTGATATTTGAGACAATATCTAAAGGAAGTGAGGGAGTGAGAGATTGGGTATCTGGGGAAGGATGTTCCAGGAGGAGGGAACACCAGGTACAAAAGGCTGGAGGCAGGATCCCAGTCAAGGCACTAAGCTCTCTGTTTCGTGTGCTCATTCAGTCCTCCCAACAACCTGACGGTATTGGTCATATTCTACACCCATTTCACAGACAAGGACTGTGAGCCTCCACTGTGGTGGAATCACCCTCCCAAGGCCAAATAGATAGGAGGTAGGAGAGTCAGGATCTGAGTGTGCCCAAGAGTGACTTCACACCCCATGCTCACAACCACCATGACATTCTGCCTCCAAATGAGGCTGCAACCTCTGGCAGCTCAAGGAGGGCTTGCGTAGGACAGACATTGATTTAATCACCAAATTTCCAGACTCTGGCACTCAAGACAGCCTGAGAAGCTGTCATGCAAATATTCCAGAGCCAGACAGAACCCGGATTCCAATCCTCGTGCCTTTCACAATCTATGCGACGTTGCACAATTTTTGAGTTTCAGTTTCCTCCTCTGAAAAGTGGAAATATTAGTTTATAGCTCATAGGGCTGCTATGAGCATTCATGGAGCTAACACATGTAAGGGATCTATGGCAATACCTGCCACAAAGAAAGCTCGACATGTTAGTGGTTAATTTTTATTTTAGTTAAGATTTGCTTGCCTAGTACTTACTGTGTTCCAGGCTCTGTGGTGAGCGCTTTCCAGAGGTCACCTTATTTAATCCTCTGAATGACCTTGTGGGGTGGGTATTATTATCCTCGTCTGACAGATGGGGAAATTGAGACACACAGAGATGAATTCTCTTGTCCATTGTGTTAGGAAGCTCGGGCTGCATAACAGAATATTGTAGACTGGCGGCCTTAAATAACAGAGAATTATTGTCCCACATTCTGGAGGCCAGAGGTCTGGAATCAAGGTGTCAGCAGGGCCGTGCTTTCTGTGAAGGCTCTGGGAGAGAATCTGCTCTGTCTCTCTCTCCTAGCTTCTGGTGTTGCCTGCAATCTTAGGTGTTCCTTGACTTGTAAATGCATCACTCCCATCTCTGCCTCTGTCATCACATGGTGTTCTCCCCAAGCCTGTCTCTGTGCCTCTTGTCCTCTTCTTATATGGACACCAATTATATCAGATTAAGGGACCATCCTTCTCCAGCATGATCCCACATTAACTTGCATCTTAATTGCATCTACAAGGACCCTATTTCCAAATAAGGTCACATTCTAAGGGACCAGGTTTAGGAACTCAACACTTCTTTTTGGAGGACACAATTCAACCCACAGTGGTCTCCTTCACTCTCAAATGCTGCCTTCCCTTGCAGCCCTGCTCTGGGGCGCTAACGCAACCTTTTCCTTCTACGCTGCCTAGATGTGAATGAGTGTGCGAGTTCCACCATCTGCCCAGCTCATGCAACCTGCACCAACACTTTGGACAGTTACTACTGCACTTGTGAACAAGGCTTCCTGTCCAGCACCGGAGAGACACAGTTCGTGGGCCCAGGAGTGGAATGCAAGGGTGAGTTCACATCCCCTCAAAGGTGGTCGGAAAAGCAGGTGGAATCTAGCTGGGTAGCAGATACAGATGCTTTTTGGTTTTGCCCCAAATATTAATTATTTATTTATTTCCTTCCTTCCTTCCTGCTTTCCTTCCTCCTTCCTTCCTTCCTCCCTCCCTTCTCTCTCTTTCTTTCTTTCTCTCTCTCTCTTTCCCTTTCTTTTCTTTCTTTCTTTCTCTTCTTTCTTTCTTCCTTCCTTCCTTTCTTTCCTTCCTTCCTTCCTTCCTTCCTCCCTCCCTCCCTCCTCCCTTCCTTTCTTTCTTTCTTCTTTGCATTCTTCCTTTCTCTCTCTCTCGCTCTTACTTTCTATTTCTTTCATCATGAGAATTATTCCTGGCCACTAAAATTTCCAATGATTATAGACTAGCATTAGGAAGAAAATTAAAATTAAAATCATGCTCCCTGTCAATATCCAGAAATACCCACTGATTTCATTGTGAGGGCCCACTGTTTGGCCGCCTTTCCATGGAGATAGTTAGAATTTCCAACATTTATAGAGTGCCAGGTCCTGTGTGAAGTGCTTTATGTGCAATATCACATTAAACGGACTAGAGGCATTTTGATGATCTCCATTGTCCAGATGAGAAAACTGAGGCTTGGAGAGCTGAAATGACTTTTTTAGGGTCATGCAGTTGAACTGGGATTCAAACCCAGGTCTTTCTGACTCTACTGAGGGTGTCTCAACCATGTTACTTAGCTGCCACACTCTAGTTAAGAGATGTTGGTGAAATATATTTCATCTCTATAAGCCTCAATGGTTCCATTTGTAAAACGGGCGTATAAGAGTATCCAACTCCAAGGATAGTTGGGAAGATTAAATGCAATAATGTATGCAGTGTGCTAGGCACATGTGCAGTATTAAGAGCTATATTAACATAAATAATATAAAGTAACATAATTCCCAGAAGGAGCTAAGTTCTCTGTCAGCATTCCTTATATTTAAACCCCAGTTCTCCTCTTGACAGTAAAAATCTGATTATTCCTCTGAATAAGACCATAGGTTGGCAATTTTTCTGTAAGGGGCCACATAATAAACATTCTGGAAGTTGCAAGTCGTACGATCTCTGTCATGACCACTCAGTGGTGGTGCAAACACAGCCAGAGATGATACAAAAATGAATGGATGTGTCTGTGTGCCAATAAAGCTTTATGTACACAAACAGATGGTGGGCTGGATTTGACCCATGGGATGTAGTTTGCTGAGCTCTGAAGAAGATGATGCATTTCTATCACTTTTGCAGTTAGTTTCCAGGGATCCCCAAACATCGTTCTTTATCTTTGGCCTACAGTTCATGGGTTATTCAGTCAGCTCAGTAGTGCTGATGAACCCTGGTGTTTAAATTTGGGGTGAAATCAATATTAACCATATAGAAAATGATGGATACTACAGCAACTATTTTGTCTACTCTATGTCTTTGACCCCCAGTATGGTGACTGATACATTGTGAGTATTTAATATGTATTTGTTGAATGAAGGAATATGTACCTTATTCTTTATGTCAACTCCAAATTGAGTCATCCTTCTATTGGCAGGCACTTAGGTTTTTCTAATGTTTTACAACTTGAAAGAAAGCTGAATGAGCATCCCTGTGATCTGGGAGGGAGCTATAGGAGACTTGCCTTGAAGTTGTGCTTCTATAACAAGTACCTAGCAAGGGTTTATTTCGAGTAACTTGTCAGAGCAGGGTTGAAATAGATTTGTGGAGAGCCACCCCATGGTTCCATGACTGCACGATTCCATGGGTCCTTCAATGAGTAAATTCCTAGAATTTGCTTTGCAAGTGTCCGAGTTATCTGTTGCTGGGTAACAGACCACCTGCAAATTTAGTTGCAAATAGTAATCATTCATTATGCTCATGAATGAATCTGCTATTAGGGCTGAGTTTGGAGAGGATGGCTTGTCCCTATTCCACACAGTGTCAGTTGAGTTGGCTCAACTGGAGGCTAGAGGATCCACTTTGAAAAGGGTCTACTCACAAGGCTGGCAAGGTGGTGCTGGCTGTTTGACTGGCTGCTCCCCCAGGGCTGCGGGCTGGATGTCTTAGTTCTTCCCCATTGAGCTGCATTTTCATGGCTGGTTGGGCTTCCTCAAAGTATGGCAGCTGATTTCCAAGAATGAGCATCTCAAGAGAAGAAGGAATTACATTATATTTCTACGACCTATCATGACATTCTTCTGACTAAGCATGGTATTTTTATGACCTGGTGTCACTTCCACCATAGTCACAAGCATGCTCAGATTCCAGGGGAGGGAATATAGACCCCACTACTTGATGGGTGGAGTACCAAGGTCTCACTGAATGAAGGACATATGGGAGGGAAACATTGTTTCAACCATCTTTGGAAAATACAATGGGCTTCACAAGATGAGGCAACTTTGTAACTCTGACTCTTTCTCTATCCAGATATAGATGAGTGTTCTCAAAACCCGCGACAATGTGGTCTTAACTCAATCTGCCAAAACCTGCCAGGGAGGTACAAGTGCAGCTGTTTGCGCGGTTTCTCTTCTCCTACTGGAACCAACTGGAACCTGGGAAATCCAGGTCATTTTGCCTGTACACGTAATGCTCTCAGGCTCTCAGGCATGGTCTTTGGTGGAAAGCTATCATTGAGTTGGGTACATGTGTTTCTCACTGTAGACACCCAATCTTTTGTCTGCTCACTCTCCTCCACTGCTCCTAGACATCAATGAATGCCTCTCCAGTGGGATCTTCGCAGAGCGTTCTGAGTGTTCCTACTCCTTAGGAAGCTATAGGTGCAGCTGTCGAGATGGGTTCTTCTCTAACAACTCCACCTGTGAAGGCACAGAGGGCCTGCCCTTCTTTATTTACCTACTTAATTAAGAATCACCTCATTTCATGATCCTATTAGGTAGTGATCATGATCCTTATTTTAGGAATAAGACCACAGAGGCTCAGAGAGGTGAAGTGACTTGCCAAGGGATGCACAGCTATTCGGTGGAAGAATCATGATTTGAACTCCCGTTGAGGGCCTACTGTGACTTAAGCAGTGGGTCAGGCAGTTCCTGCGAATAATGCGGGGGCTCCATCTCTATAGCGATTTTCTCTCCAGTGGACATTGGCAATGTCTAGAGACATTTTTGATTGCCACAGCTGTTGTTATTGGATTGTGTGTGCTACTGTCCTCTAGTGGGTAGAGGCCAGAGATGTTGTTAACCATCTTACAATGCACAGAACAGCCCCCCCACGACCAAATGTGATCCAGTCCCAAATGCCAGTAATGCTGAGGTAGAGATACTGTGTTATAGGGAGAGCTCAGACTCAAACCTCAGCACTTTTTCCTAAAAGGTATTTGAATTAAGACCTGAGAGTTACCCTCATCCTCCCTCCCCTTCCATATTAAATCGGTCATCAAGTCTCAGAGAATCTAACTGCTATATGTCTTGAATCTCTCCACTCTTCTCCATCCTTTATTCAGGCTGCATCCGTACTGTAACAGCATCCTCACTGGTCTCTCCCTTTCTCCAGTCTTCCCCTCTCAAATCCATCCTCCACACTGCAGCCAGGATATTCTCACAAAGACACCATGGCTCCATCTTCCTGAGTCTAGGGTGGTTCTATTGTTTTCCTCTTTCATTTATAGGGAGGATGACTTCATTCAGCAGGGCATGGAGTGATCAAGCCCTTATCACATTCCCTTGGCTTGGAGTCAGAGATATTCGAAGTCATCTCTGATTTTTCTGGTCCATTTGTAGCAGTTAGCTATTGCTGAGTAACAAATCACTCTGAAAGTCAATGGGTAAAAACTAGCACCATTCATTTAGCTCTTGATTTCATGCATTGGTGGTTTAGGTTGGGTTCTGCTGGTCAGTTCTTTGGGTCTCAACCATTCTTCTTCATGTGAGGAGATAATGAGCCTTCATGAATTCACAGGTAATCAATGAATCTGGATCATGAATTA
Organism: Diceros bicornis minor; assembly: GCF_020826845.1. NCBI lineage: Eukaryota > Metazoa > Chordata > Mammalia > Perissodactyla > Rhinocerotidae > Diceros > Diceros bicornis. Next base: position 74,241 of record NW_026691210.1, on the reverse strand, counting down.
TGAAGGGTTTAGAGGCAAAAGATGAGCGTAGGTGAGAACAAACTCTCAGGGTCTTGCCTGTTCTAATGAGGAGTTTGGATTTTATCCTGAGCTGCGAGGACCCTCATCAGAAGATTTGCCTGGGTCATAAACTTGCCTCTAAATGCTTCCTTTCTGTAACGACAAAAATGTGTTTAAGAAGGTGGGACCAGAGCCAGGGAAACCCATTGGCTTCAGTCAGTGGTGGGGCTGTGCACTGCAGCTGCAGCCTCAGCATCCTTCATCCTTTTGACTTAGACCAGTTTTCTGCTTAGATATGGATGAGTGTTCCAGGAGCTTGACTCTTTGTGGTCCCAATTCCACCTGCACCAATATCCCGAGAGAACACAGTTGCTCCTGCCTGCCTGGGTTCTTTTTGCCTGATGTTTGGACCCCTGAGAAACCAGAGGCTTTCAAATGTACCAGTCATTCTCCCAGCCATGCTGAGGACTTCTCAATGCATGTCAAACTACTCTGAAATGCAGCAGCTTATAACAACAACCATCTGTTCTTGCTCATGATTCCATGGGTTGACCACATGGTTTTTCTGGGGCACTAAGATGGCTGGCCGGTCCAAAGTAGGCTCGCTTATGTGACTGGTAGTTGGTGCTGATCTCTGGCAGGGCCCTCAGTGGGCCTTTCCACATGGCTTCTTGGGCTTCCTCAGAGCATGGCAGTTGGTTTCCAAGAAGGAAAGTTCCAAGAAGAAGAAAGCAGAAACTGCCAGTTCTCATAAGGCCTGGGCTTGGAAGTCCCCAAGTGTTACTTCTACCACATTCTATTGGTCACAGTCACAGAGCCAGCCTAGATCCAAAAGGAGGGGAAATAAACTCTCCATCTCACTGGGACAGCAACATGTGCATACAGGAAATGGAAGAACTGATGGCTCCATCTTCGGAGGGTCTACCATACAGCAGAACACATTTTATAGTCTTCAATCCCCGGGGAAATGCATGCTTCTTTTCATTAGAAATATTATATTTCTTCTCATTCGTTGATCTTTACTAGCTGCTGACATTGTTAGAAGCAGAACAATAGAGGCATAAAGAGGAAAGGGATCTTAGAGAGATTAACACAGCTCTAAGGGCTCTAGGAACCTTTCAGAATCCCCATCTAGGGCCAGAAAACAAGGCCATGGTCTTCCACTCTCCTTTCAGTCAAATTATCACCTCTTTTATTTGTCTTACCTATTCGGGTTTCACTTCACAAGAAGGAAGGTTTCTTGGGCCAAAAAGTTTTGAAAGCCATGCCCCTAGTCCAGCTCTATATGCAAAATATAAATTGCACCTGTGGTATGTCTGACAAGAGCTCACTTAGTCGATGCTTAAATATTTCTGGAAGTGGGCAGCCTGCGGTGAAAAGAAACCCACTCCTTGGTTAGAGATGTTTTCTGTGATACCAAGAAAAAAACCACTTCCCCATGCCTTCCAACCATGTCGTTTGAGACCTCCAAATTAGTCTACGTTCCTATCACAAAGACTTCTCGTACCAACTCTCCACGGTATTGCCTGGTGCAATATACCATATACTTGTGTAAGCCCCTAGTGTGGACAGTGCCTATTTATCCCTCATGTTTTTTGAGATGACATAGAAATATGAAAGGTTTTGTCCTTACCTCCCTCCTATTCATTTTTTTATTACTTTTATTTCTTTATTTTTTTTTTTTTTTGGTGAGGAAGATTGGCTCAGAGCTAACGTCTGTTGCCAATCTTCCTCGTTTTGCTGGAGGAAGAGTGGCCCTGAGCTAACATTTATGCCCATCTTCCTCTACTTTATATGTGGGATGCTGACCTAGCATGGCTTGATGAGCGGCGTGTAGGTCCACGCCTGGGATCTGAACCCACGAGCCCTGGGCTGCTGAAGCAGAGTGTGTGAACTTACACCACAGGGCCAGACCCCTCCTATTTATTTTTTTCTGAGACATTCTATTCCATATATCCTCTGTGGATCAGAAACCTTCAGAGGGAGAAGTAACCTCTTGTTGCCACAGTGACCATACATCACCCTGTATTGGTTAAGCTGGGGTTTCTCAACTTTTGCACTATTAACATTTTGGGCTGGATAGTTCTTTGTTGTGTGTAGGGCTATTCTGTGCATTAGTGGATTGGCAGTATGTTTGGCATCTACCCCCAGATCCCAGTGACCACGAAAAATGTCTCCAGACATTGCCCAACGTCCCCTGGAGGGGCAAATTGCCCTCAGTTGAGAACCACTAGCTTAACGAAATAGAAATTTCTTACTCCCTTAACCATCCAGTATGGATATCCTTGGTCAATAGGCAGCTTTCCTCCACAAGGTGATACAGGGATCCAGTCCTCTTGCATCTCTGGTTTTCCTATGGTTAGGAACTTGGAATCCTTGGTTTCAGCCAGTGGCAGGGAAAGAGGGAGAAGACACACTCACTTCTTAACCACGTGGGCCCAGGAGTGATATGCCATACCCTCTTCCATTCTATGAGTGAAAGCTAACCACATGGCCCCGCCTAGATGCAGGGGGCTCTGGGAAATGTAGTCCCTTGTTGTGCTGCCATTTTTCAGTGACAAGGCTATGCTTTGGAAGGGGAAGCATGACTTTGTTGGATTGTTGGCCAACTCTGCCTCACTCCACAGATATTGATGAGTGCCTTGATATGTAACCTTTCGGCCAAAGGCAGTGGAAAGTGCCTTTTCAATGCAACGTGCACCAACACGCACCAGGAGCTACTTTTGTACCTGCCACCATGGCTTTGCACCAAGCAATGGACAGCTGAACTTCACAGACCAAGCAGTGGGATGCAGAGGAGAGCAGAGGGTTTGCTGGTCAACCCTGGAAAGAAGGCTATCCCTGTTTCTCTGGGTTTTTTGATCTTTTTGAGTTCTTTGCAGATATTGATGAGTGCTCCCAAGATCCATCACGGTGTGGTCCCGATTCTGTCTGCACCAACGCCCCAGGCTCCTACAGCTGTAGCTGCGTTGTGGGCTTCCGTCCCAATCCAGAAGGCTCCTGGAAACATGGCAACTTCAGCTGCGAAAGTAATCCTCTCCTTATGTGTCTTGGCAATGGAATCTGTGTCTTTCTTTGGTTGTAAAATCCTCACTCTACCCAAGCTCTGGATCCTCTTCTTACTTTCATTCATTCTCCCTTTTTATATTCTTTCACTAATACATTAATTTGATAAATTATTTTTGAAGCATTAATTAATTAACTAATTAGTCAAACAGGCCCCTGCACTAGGTACTGGGGATTCAATCCTGGATGTGATGGACATGATATTTGCCCTCATGTAGCTTATAGTCTAGGGAAGGAAGTAGAGAGCACACACATAATTATTTAATAATTGAAAAACTGTCACGCCCTTTGGCATATTATATACCCCATTAGTGAGATATATAATATGCTCCAGGCAAGTGACATTTAAGCTGAAGCTTGAAGGAAGAGTAGGGATTATGCAGATGAAGAGTGGAGATCACAGTGTGACAGGTTATAGCATGTGCAAAGGCCCTGAGGCTAACAAAGACTGAGGACAAAGAGAATGGCATTAGCTGCATCTGAGCAGGTGGGCAGAGGTCAGATTCTGCAGGACCTTGTGTGCTGTGTGAAGAACTTTAGTCTTTCTGCTGAGAACAGTGGGGAACCGTGAAAGGTTTATGTTTTTAAAATTATGGATTATTTGATACATTAAAAATATAAGTAATTTATATGGAGGCAATGAAGTATAATAATAAAATGGATATATCCGAGGCCCTTGCCAACATAAGAACCAGAATATCATCAATGCCATTGCATTTTCTGCATGCTTCTTCTCCACTCCGTATATCCTTGTCTTCTCCCCAGAGGGAACCACTCGGAATTTTGTGTTTATAATTCCCCTACTTAAAAAAAACCCTGCCATTTACGTATCCCTAAACAATATCTTGCTTAGTTTTGTTTGCTTTGGAGCTTTACAAAAATGGTATCATACCACATATGATCTTTTTTTTATTGAGATATAATTGACATATAACATTCTATTAGTTTCAGGTGTACAACATAATGATTGATATTTGGATATATTGCAAAATAATCACAATAAGTCTAGTTAACATTCGTCACCCTACATAGTTACAAAATTTCTTTTGCTTGTGATGAGAACTTTTAAGATCTACTCTCTTAGCAACTTTCAAATATGCAATACAGTATTATTCACTATTGTCCCCATGCTGTATATTACATCCCCAGGACTTATTTATTTTATAACTGGAAGTTTGTTCCTCCTGACGACCGTCATCCATTTTGCCCACCCTCCACCCCCACCTCTGGCAACCACCAATCTGTTCTCTTATCTATGAGCTTGGCTTTTTTTTTTTTTAATATTCCACATATAAGTGAGATCATATGATATTTTCCAGAGTTGCTCTTTTTCACTCAATAATCACACTTCCCAAAGCCCCTGATGTTGTAGCGTGTAGCTGTAGCTTGTTCATTTCCACTGTTGTATAACATGGCAATGGATGCATTTACAGCATGGGGTATGATTGTGTAAATAATAATATCTTTCTGTGGTTGACATTTGATTGGCTTGCTTTTGTTTTCGTCCTAGTGGTTCCCTTCAAGTGTAAAGAAGATATGTTACCCAACAATGAGCAGGTCCAGCTATGCCAAGAGGGAGCAGCGGTGGAGCCTGAATATGTAAGTATTTTTGAAGGTTCCTAGCTCTTGAAGTTGTCCTAGAAGCCACTTAGGTAGGATGTTGTTTTGCAGTTTTAACGAAGACAAAAATATACAATGGCCTAAACCAGATAACAGTTTATTTCTCTCTTTGTAACAGTCTGAGTGTAAGCTGCTGAGAGCTGATGTGATGGCTCCATAATGCTCTGTCATCATGAACACAAGACTCCCTTGTTGTGGTCGAACATGGCTGCTCCAGCCCCTGCCATCACATCTGCATTTCAGCTTGTGGGCAAGGGAGAAGGGGAGGTGACAGGCACTGTCCTTCCCTTCAAGAGTATGACCCAGTATCACTTCTGCTTATACCTCATTGGCCAGAAATTAGTCATGTGGTCACACCTAGCTACAAGGAAAGCTGGGAAGGGAGGACATTTGCTCATCTAAAACTTGGGAATTCTCTTACTAAAAGAAGAAAGGATGTTGGAGTCTCATTACTAGTGAAGATGTTGGTGCTGCATCTGTGTGATATGGGATGCATATGTGATACATAGCCCCCAGGCCAGGCAAAGAGGAATGTGGACATCTGATTCTCTAATGGAGTCACTCCAGTGAGTAAAGGCTCCATGAGCATCTTCAGGAATTGGTGTAACTATTTTAAATATCAGCTTATAAACTAGCTTTGGAATTGCCATGCACTTTGGACCATTGTCATGTCTTTTTTTCATTGTGGTGAAATACACCTAAAAAATCACCATTGTAAATTATACAATTCAGTGTTATTTAGTACTCACAATGATGTGTAACCACCACCTCTATCTATCTCTAAAACATTTTCATCACCCCCAAAGGAAACCCTGTACCCACTAGCAGTCACTGCCCATTCCTCCCACCCCAACCCCTGGTAAACACTCATCTACTTTCTGTCTCCACAGATGCGTCTATTCTGGACATTTCATATAAATGGAATCATGCGCTATGTGGTCTTTTGTGTCTGGCTCCTTTCACTGAGCAACATGTTTTCAAGGTTCATCCATGTTACAGCATGTGTCAATGCTTCATTCCTTTTTACGGCTGAGTACTATTTCATTTGGACCACTGTTTTTTCACACATTTCCCCATCTTTTTACCCCATTAAATGGTTTTGCTGTCTACGTTTCTTTTGTTGTTCATGGAAGAGAAAGGAGCTGTGGTTCCAATTCTGATCAAATAGTGAGTTTTTATTTCTCCGAGAATTCGAGAGACTCACGAGACCTCAGGAATTTGGGACCACCCTGTATGGTGGGCTTGATGGCCCAATTTGTACCTTACATGCTTGGGGGATAGACTGATCAATGCTCACGAATGCTTTTCCCTCGGGGGCACAGGTTTCTTTTTGTGCACTAATGAACACCATCTTCAGCATCCTGGACAATGCCTGTGAGAACAAAGCCACCGTCGTTTCTCTGAAGGTAACGAGGAAGTCTTTGTAATTGTGTTTCCAGTTTCGAGCATCTTGTGGGACACTTTGGGAGCAGAAAGTCCTCTTTATAATTAATCGACTGTGAGTTAATATTTAATTTATTACAGTTGTAAGTTTTTAAAAATTAACACGCAGTAAAATTGCCCTTTTCTTTACAATCCTATGAGTTTTATCACCTGAGTAGATTTGTGTAACCACCACCACAATCAGAATACAGAACAGTTCCATCTCCCCCAAGAACTCTCTTGGGTTTTCTCTTTACAATCAGATACTCCCTCCACCACTAGCCCCTGTAAATCCCTGATCTGTTCTCTGTCATTATAGCTTTGTCTTTTCAAGAATGTGATATAAATGGAATCACATGGCCTTTTGAGTCTGGCTTCTTTCACTCAGCATAATGCCTTCGAGATTCATCAATGTTGTGTTTATCAATAGTCCCATTCCTTTTTTTCTGGTAACCATTAATGATATTTAGTACCTTTACAATGTTGTCTAACCATCACCACTATCTAGTTCCAGAACATTTTCATCACCCCAAAAGGAAATTCCCTACCCGTTAAGCAGACACACCTCATCCTTCCCTTGACTGCAACCCATTCTCTTGATGAGAGAGGACAGCTGCTATTTCATTGATGAGAGACAGAGCGCAAATACACCTTTCTTTGCAGAATACGCCTGAGAGTGTCACCTCTGTGCTTAAGCAAACGTCCACGTGATCCACCTTCACCAAAGAAGAAACGTCCACCCTGGCCATAGTCTTACTGGAGACCGTGGAGAGCACCACGTTGGCAGCATTCCTGAAATCCTCAGAGAATGTCAGTCAGTCTATTCAGACGGAACGCCTAGGTAGGCTATATCCTCCACGGCAAGCTCACACCTGGGCGCTGATTTTGAGGGGTGACTTCAGCAATGTGATTCTCCATGTCTTTTCCATATACCGTTTCCCTGACTGTTTCTAACCTCTGAACTCACACAAAGCAAGCCTATTATAGTAATGACATCTCTCATTTATTGAGCATCAGGCATTGTGTTAAGAGTTTGTGGCCAGGCACTGTTTGGAGGGCGTCGTTAATTCATTCAACAAATACTCGTTGACTGCCTACTGTGTGCCAGGTGTTAAGATATGATAGTCGTTTGCTGTGTTCAAATATTTCGAGCTCTTTCTTCTGGGCCCACGTTAGGATTGTACTCCCTGGCTTGGGGTTAGGTGGAATTTTGTGATGAGTTTAAGCCAGTGAATTGTGAATGGAATAGTTGCTGGTGTGAGACCTTCCAGAGCCTTCTTTCCCTCTACTCTAGGGACAGGCAGTGTTTCAGATCACAATGTCTCCATCTGTGTGGGTCCCAGGGCAAGGAGAACACAGAGCACAGCCCCAAGTCAATTCACGATGGACACAAAGCATGAATGAGAAATCAATAATTATTTATAACCCACTAAGATTTGGGGTTGTGTGTTACTGCTGCATGCCCAATCCTCTCCTGACTGATACAGCTATGGATTTACCACCCTGAACGTGCTTGGTGGGTGACTGCGTGGGAATTTCGGGTACTGTATGCCTTAACGGCAGCACCCCACTCCTGGTGTAGCTCCAGTATCAGTCACATAATCCCGGGTAGTTCCATCCTCATGGGTGCCCAGGAGGCCAAGAGGTGGAAATAGAGTGTTTGGTGAACTGCCACCAGAATTGAACAAAACTAGCCTCGTGAATTTTATATTTTAGTGATAGACCTATGGCATACCAGATAGAGCTAGTGCTACTGAGAAAAATACAGCACGCTAAGGAGGCTCGAGAGGGTCAAGATTAGTGGGAGCGTTGCTATTGTATATAGTGCGGTTAGGGGAAGTCTCACTGGGGCAGAGACCTGAGGGAAGGGAGCCGTGTAAATATTGGGAGACAGAGCAAGTGTGTTCCTTGGAACACTTGGTGAGTTCAAGGAACAATGAGCAGGCCGGTGAAAGCTGCAGCAGAAGGGGTCAGAACAGAAAGGGAGTGCAGATTTTGTAGACGAAGGTAGGGACTCAGGATTTTATTTGAGGTAAGATGGGGGGTGGGATTGGAGAGTTTGAGAAAATGCATGGCATTATCTGGCTGATATTTTTCGAGGGTACCTCTGGTAGAATTATCTATTTTGTTTTCAATAAGAGTCCTTTAATCATTGCCATGCTGCAGGTGGGAAATCTGAGGCTCAGAGAGGTTAAGTCGTTGCTCAAATTTGCACAGCTGGTGAGTAGCAGGGCTGGACTCCATCTGACTGCAGAACCCAAGCCCTCATCCACCATACTGGGCTTGCCCCGGTCCCTTTCTATTCCTTTGGCTTTGGAAAACTTGCCTAAATTTGGAGTAGCCAGAGTCACAACTCTGTCGCCTTCCATCACTGTCGACTTCAATCCCATCTTTTCCCCATGCACCCCCTATGATGTGAGGGCTCACGCCTATGGCTCCACCCGAGTCTCTCATATGTTTGGTGCTACCATCCTCCTACCAATAATCAGGGGCTCAAGAGGTTTCCCGTGATGAATTGGCCTTTCTGTCCTCTCCTTTGCTTGCGACTATGGATGCGTACCCTTCTTGGACAGAAACTGAATTCAGGACCCACTCTCTGGGTGACCTCATGCAAACTCTCCCTTTCTCCTTCTGGATATTAAGACCCAAGTTATCAACAAAGAATGCGCTGAGGAGAACACCGTCTTTAACTTCAAAGCCAAAGGCGATGAGATGAAGATTTGGTGCTCCACAATTGAAGAATCTGAATCCACAGGTACAGACCCGCTCCTGAGAATCAAGGAGGGTGGTTGTGGTATATTCAATCAGCAAATATTTATCCATCACCTTCTAGGTCCCAAGTCCTGTGCCAGGTGGTGAGGGAATCTCTGATGGCAGAGGCAGAAATAGCCCATGCCCTCAGGGAGTTTTCCATCTGCTAGGGAAGGCAGACATTAAATAAATAATCTCACAATACCGGAGTACTGAAACCTTCCCTGTCCAATACAGCAGCCACTGGCCACACTTTGTTATTGAGCGCTTGAAATGTGGCTAGATTGTGAGCATAGAATACATACCAAATTTCAAAGGCTTGGTACAAAAAACAGAGGATGTAAAACATCTCATTAATAATTTTTCTAGGGGCCGGCCCGATGGCGCAAGTGGTTAAGTGCACATGCTCCGCTGCGGCGGCCCAGGGTTCGCCGGTTCGGATCCCAGGCGCGCACTGACGCACTGCTTGGGAAGCCACGCTGCGGCGGCGTCCCACATAAAGTGGAGGAAGATGGGCACGGATATTAGCCCAGGGCCAGACTTCCCCAGCAAAAAAAGAGGAGGATTGGCAGATGTTAGCACAGGGCTGATCTTCCTCACACACAAAAATATAATAATAATTTTTGCTACTGATCATGTGTTGAAATGATAATATTTTGCATGTATTGAGTTAATATATTATTAAAATGAATTTTACCCGTTTTCTACTTTTCTGAAATGTGGCTACTAGAAAATTTAAAATTGCATATGTGGCTAATACTATGTTTCTAGCAGACGGCACTAATCTGTATCAAGGGTTGGCAAACTTTTCCTGTAGAGGGCAGGTTAGTAAATATTTTAGGCATTGAGGGCAATACAATTTGTGTTGCAACCATGGGACTCTACTGCTGTGGGGCAAAAGCCTTCACAGGCAATATGTAAATGAACGGGTGTGGCTGCGTTGCAACAGAACTTTTATTTACAAAACACAGGCAATGGCCAGATAAGCCTGTACATTGTCCACCACCCCTGATCTACATGCTCTCTGGAGGGCACAGACCTAGGACACATCCTGGGAGACCCCCAACGTTGAAAGGGGAAGCCCACCAAAGAGATTAAACAAGAATGACCACAAATGTGGGAGGGGAACTTATTTTCCACTGCTGAGTTGAATCGTCCTTTAAAAACACAAATTCAAATTTGTTTTTAAGTATAGCCAAGATTTCTCCAGGTGATAGCACCTCAGGATTTTTTTCTATGGTTCTATGAGGGTCACCAACCAGAAGCCCACCCATGTTTTAATCCTCAGAGCAGGCCAGTGAAGGTGCAGGAATGCATGAGATATTACAGTGCATATACTAATAAATACTGAGCAAATGATTCCCTTTTTTTTTTTTTTTTTTGCATTTGGGGCAAATCGCAGGGACCACTGGGGTGGCATTTGTCTCCTTTGCGGGTATGGAGTCTGTTTTGGATGAGAGCTTCTTCCAAGACCCTCGGACCTTCTTGGGCAACTCCAAGAGGAAGCTGAAGATGAATTCTCGCATCGCTGGGGGCATCATGACCGGGAAGAAGAAAGATGGCTTCTCCAACCCAATCATCTACACTCTGGAGAACATCAAGGTTTGTGAAGAGGTCTCCACTGAGCCCCCATCTACCCGTTGAGAACTCCCCATCCCCTAGTGGGCTTAACTCTTATTTTTGTTTATTGAGGTAACGTTGGTTTATAATATTATATAAATTTCAGGTGTACATCATTATATTTCGATTTCTGTGTAGACTATGTCATGTTCACCACCCAAAGACTAATTACTGTCCTTCACCACACACAGGTACCCTGTCACCCCTTCTGCCCTCCTCCCTCCCCCTTTCCACTCTGGTAACCACTAGTCTAATCTCTGTATCTATGTGTTTGTTTATTGTTGTTGTTGTTGTCTTTATCTTCTATTTATGAGGGAGATCATACGGTATTTGACCTTCTCTCTCTGACATTTCTTTTAGCATAATACCCTCAAGGACCATCCATGTTGTTGCAAATGGAAAGATTTCATCTTTTTTATGGCTGAGTAGTATTCCATTGTGTATATATACCACATCTCCTTTATCCATTTGTCCATTGATGGGCACTTAGGTTGTTTCCAAGTCTTGGCTATTGTTAATAATGCTGCAATGAACATAGGGGTGCAAGTATCTTTACACATTCATGTTTTCACGTACTTTGGATAAATACCTGGCAGTGGAATAGCTTAACTCTCATTTTTAATGGGGACCCATTAAGGTGGCAAGCTTCCACAATTTCTAGCAACTTAAGCCAATCCTCAAAACCCACCTCTAGAGGAGTAAACTTTCCTATTTCTATGTGGCGTTCTTCCATTCATCAGCAGGCAAGATTTAGGTTAGGTTAAGTAACACTGATGCAGGAATATTTACAGAGACTTTAGTTACATTAGCTATGACCAAGTCAGTGGGAGAGACAGATCTGACATCCAAGACATTTCTTCTCATGACTGCACAATGAAATGGCAGCGTTTTCCTCCATCCCCTATAGAGCACACCTGCATCTTCTTGCCCCAGATGACTTCAGGTTGGCCACACTGCATCCATTCAAGAAGGACTGTCAGGTGACCAGGGACTTTGATTTTTTCAGCCAAAGCAGAAGTCTGAGAGCCCCATCTGCGTTTCCTGGAGAACGGATGCAAAGGGTGGCAGGTGGACGCCATCTGGCTGCGTGATCCTTGAAGCTTCCGAGACGCATACTGTCTGCAGCTGTAATCGAATGGCGAACCTGGCCATCATCATGGCTTCTGGGGAGCTCACGGTCAGTACTGATGCTCTGTTTCTTGCTCCCCAAATCCAATGGGAAAATATTGACTAAACATGCATGGTGTGCCTCTCATGGCCTTGTGTGTTGTGGGAGGAGTCATGGGGGCACAGAAGGGGTGTGTGCCATACCTCTGCCCTTGGAGAATTCATGGTCTTGTTGGGAAGCCATGACGCTCATATGTCAGATGAGGAATGACCCTAAACAGGTGCAGGCACAGTAAAAATCACAGATCCCATTTACTGAGCACTGATCTTGTTCTGGACCCTTTATTTTAAGTGTTTTTAGACCCATTGCACAGGATAAGAGACTGAGGCTCAGTAGCCTTCTAGTAATTGGAAGGTGGGATTCTATTCCAGGACAGTCTGGTTCCAGAAGTCTCTTTCCACTGAACCATACAAATGGTGCAAGAGGTTGCGCTGTAGGAATTCAGAGGTGTTTCAGTGAGATCTGGTGACAGATCAGGGAAGAAATGAAGAACAAAGTGAGCCTTGGTGAGCAGGCAGATTTGGGAGAGAGGAAAGACATCCTCATTAGTGCTGTGGTGAGTTTCCTTACCTCTCATGCAAGATCTGAGGTGAATTCTCTGCCAGGGAGGCCCTAACTGCTAGTTAGAGGAATATGGGGCTTAGGACTTGAGAGACCTGGATCCAGAGCAAGACCAGCCGAGTTTCAAGTCCATCTCTGTCACTTCCTAGCTGTGTTAACCCAAGATATATATAATATAATGTTTATATATTGTATAATTATACATATAATTATTAATATTATAAAATACATATAAAATTTCATATACCTATATGTTATAGACATATTACATATATATGCATTATAATACCTATGAATTATAATACATATATATAATTTCAGGAATATTGAAATGAACGTGCAAATGGACACAAAACTGTTTTTTCCATGGAATTATTTTGCATCTCTGTCATTTATTTAAAATTTACTGAATTGTAAAATATCTCCCACATAGATCAGAACTGGGTAACCTGGAGATGTGTGCTCTGACAATACATCGTTTTCCATGGAAGTACTCATTTTTCTCTACACCATAGATCTCATCCAGTCTCACAGCCATAAACACCATTTATTAGGAATGACCCCAAAATACTAAACAATGTGCAGTCCAGCCCCCTTCCTGAATTCTAGACTCATATAACCAACCACCTACCAAGTGCCCCCACTGAGATGTCTAATAGATGTCACAAATGTAACGTGTTCCAAACTGAGCTTCTGATCCCCCCGCCTCTCATTTCCATGGAGGGTCCCCTATCCTTCTATTGCTCAGCACAAGGCCGTGGAGTTATCCTTGACTCTGCCTTTCTTCTTACCCTTCATCTCCGATCTGTCAGCAAATCCTGTTGACACTTCCTCAGAATGTATCCAGAATCTGATCGCCTGTCTGTTCCTTTGTTGCTTCTATTCTGTTCCAAGTCCTATTGTCTGTAGCCAGGATTATGGAAATAGCCTCATAAAGGGTCTTTCTGCTTCCCCTCTTGCCTTTTCCCTGCCCCACCTTTGGTCTGTTCTCCTTGCAGCAGCCAGAGGGCGCCTGTGAACTCCTGAGTCGGGTCACATGCCTTCTCTGCCTACAAACCTCTATGGCTCCCACCTTACTCAGTAAAAGCCAAAGTCACCTGATGGCCCACAAGGCCCTGTACGATCTGACCCTCTTTTCCTCCTTGACCTCATCTTCTGTTAATCTCACTTCCCTCTGCTCCACCCATGCTGGCCTGCTCAGGATTCTTCAGACACGCCAAGCTCACTTCCTCTTTAGGAATCTTGACCTGGATGCTCACTCTGCCTTGAATGTTCTTGTCCTGATACCCACATGGCCAACTCCCTCACCTCCTTCAAATCTTTGTTCCAATCATTTGTTATCAATAGTATTTCCTCTGGCAACTCGATTTCGTACTGCCTCCTTTTCTCCTACCCTGACATTCATGCTTCTCCTGCCCCTAATCCTGATTTTCTTTTCATAGCGCTTACCACTTCCTAACATGCTATAACTTCCTTATTTATTTATGGTCTTCCATCTCACACTAGAATGTCTTATTTTTTCACTGACATATTCCAAACTCAATTAACTAAGATCCAGTGGCTTAATTAAATAGGGAATTATTTTTTTTGCAAGAATAGAAGCCCAGAGTTAGGTGTTGCTGGTATTGGTTCTATTGCTCAGTGGTATTGTAAAGGATTTAGGCTCTTCCCGGTTTTCCAATCTGCTAGCAGCATGTTGGCTTTTCATCAAAATGTTTTTTATGGTTGCAAGGTGGGTGCCATAGCTTCAGACATCACGACCATGTTCAAGGCAGAAAGAAGAGGGATGGGGCAGAAACAGCAGCCTCTCCTTTCATGCCTCTCCCTTTAACAGGAAACAGAAGCTTTTCCCAGAAACCCCTCAGCAGATTTCCCTCTCACCTATTTGGTCAGAACTGTGTCACATGACCACTCCTAGTTACAAAAGAATTTGACAAAACAAGTATTTGGCTTTCTAGCTTCTAGAACGAGAGCTATCAGTGGTGAAGAGGTTAAGAATGGCTTTGGAGTTTGCCTGCAGTGCCTGCCATGCTAGAGATAATCACTGTTAACATTTTAAGGTTTATCCTTCTAGTCTGTGTTGCTATATTTCTCTCTCTCTGTATTTATAAGACCCATGCCCCTATAGATATGACCCCTGGGATCATGTTTGTACTAATCTTGGTACTGATTCCAGTTCTGATTTCTCTCTCACAGGGTTAAAGCTCTTTCTTGCTTTCAAATACGCTATGAAGCAACATTTGAGGACAGCAGGTGCCGGCAGGAGCTGACGCTGAAATCTTCTCTTCATGGCTTAATGTGGAATTGCAGATCTCACCAGCCCCAGGACTCTCTGGGTGATTCAGAGCACTGATGGGTGGGGCGCTCTTCCCACGTTCCATGCACTGGTGAGAAACAAGACTTTCTGTTCCAGATTAAGATTTTATCTTCTATGTTCTGCAGCCCTTTGAATTTCCAGAGTTTTGAGGAAATAATAGATCCTAGTGCAATGGCATGACCAAGAACATCTGGCTACCGTTTTGTTTTCTCCTAAGTTCTTTGGCGTGTGGCTGCAAGCCTGCCTCTCCAGCGCCTGTCACAGAGTATGGAAACGGCTTCAGGAAATGGCTTGTCTTCTGACCGACTGGCTTACCCTTTAACAAAGACTCCTCCTGCCTGTAAAGAAATGGCCAGTAAGACTGTAACGAGAGCCCCAGGGGATAAACAAAGCTCACTGACATGGACGCCACTTTGGCACAAACACTTAAAAGAGTTATGTTGGTAAGCAGGAGTGTCAATGGAGCAGAATTCCAGCGTTTCACAGAGAGTTGAAGGACTTGATGACAAAGCCTTGGGAAATATTTTGGTTTCCTGGAACCTTTCAGGGAACCAACATCTCCCTTCCTTCCAGGAACTGTTTTGTGACTTGGCTAGGATTCACACTGCTCGCAAAGTTATCACCATCCTGCCTTGCTCTTCGTCCCCCATAAAGTGTTGAGTGCCAAGGAGAGAAGAAGGAAAATTTAAAATGTACATATCCTCCCTTCCATGGCCACTCTCCAGCCTGCCTCCTCAAAGTGTGGTCCGTGGACCAGAAGCATCAGCATCCCTTTGTTAGAAAAACAGGATCTCAGGCCCCACTCCAGTTCTGCTGAACCAGAACCTGAGGTTTAATGAGATCCCCGGGAGGTTTTTGTTGTGCGTGAGTGAATGCTCCAGAATATTCTTCTGTTTTCCATGCTGATAGCAGAGCTTGTTTTTAAAACTAGAAAGGAAAACATATTCTTAGCTTTAGGACTTTGCATCTGCCATTCTCTCTTCCTAGGACACCTTTCCTCAAAATTGGACTAATTTCTACCCTCTCTTTGAGTCTCAGCTTAGTCGTCACTTCCACCAGGAAGCACTCTTTAGATCTCTTCAAGTAGGATTAGATGTCACCTCTGCGTGTCCTCTGAGGCTTCATGCTTTCTAGCTCTGTATTATAATTTCTTTTCTTCTTGAGTGTCTCCAATTAGATTCTGAGCTCCATAAGTGCAGGGAAGTATAGTCAGTGGATTCTTCATAAATATTTTGAATGAAAGCGTGACTGAATGGTTACTCTCCATTTTGAAGATGAGGAAACTGAGGCTCAGAGAGGTTAAGTAACTTTCCCATCATTACACAGCTGTAGCGGGCTGAGCTGGGCTTTGAACTCTTGACCAGAGAGCTCCTCTTCCAGGCCACTAGTCCTTCTCCTTCTCTTTCTTTGACCCTAGGAATTCTTAGTTTGGGGATACAGAGAAAAGACTATTTACTTTGAGTCAACTTATCATTTAGGATTCAGTTCGCTCGGTAATGATCCTGTGTTGAACAATTTGATCACAACATTAAACTTGATTGATGGAGGCTCAGTCTTTGTTATTTGTGGCAGCCACAATTTGGGAGGGGGGCTGACACATGTTTACAAACAAGAGTTCATTTATGATAGGTTGGTCTTCAATGCCTGGCTTGTCCAGAGGGTTCAATATAGAGGTGACAATTCTAAGGGATATTGAAGCAAGAGAAGGCATGATTTTTACTCATTGCCAATTGTGGCAGGTTAATTGCATCAATGCCTTCAAGAATGGTTTCCATGCCTCCACACCCCTTCCCTGTAACTTTGTAACCCTTCCTTCTCTGACTCTGGCTTGGCCTTGAGAGTTTATTTGGCCAACGGAATGTTAGCAAGCATGACTCAGAGGTTTCAAAATTGGGTGTGCATCCCTTCTTGCCCTTTGCATGATTTGTCTTGCTCGCTCTTGCACCCCTGCCTCCGCCATAAGAACGTGCCCAGTCTAACCTGCTGGAGGGATGTGAGAAACATATGGAGGAGAGTTAAGTCATCCCGTTACACCAGCTGAGGCTGTCCTTAATCAGCCACCTAACCAACTTGTAGCTGACTGCAGTCGCATCAGTGAGCCAAGTCAAGATCAGCAGACCTGCCCACCCAACCCATCAACTCAGGAGCAACAATCAGGTATCATTATTTTAGGGCACTGAGTTTCAGGAGTGGTTTGTTATGAAGTGTGATTTGTGGCAATTGCTAACTGATACAGCAGCCAATGGATTGTCAACATTTTGCATTTGATTGCAACAATTTGGAATATACAAAGAGGAGGATTTGCATCTATATTTCCTCTTAGCTATCAAGGTCTATAAATCTATAATGCTTGAATAAAGTTCTTTCTGACAGAAGACTTGCACAAGGCATTGTCTATCTCTATTACAGTGTTACATGTTGGTTTAAAATGCAATCGTGTTAAGGAACTCTATGTTTCTAAGGTAAGTGAAAGCTGTAACCTCCACAATAAGGATCTTTCTTACTATAAACATCAAGCTATGCTTGGTACGTTCCTTTACCCCCATGGCCTCATATGCCTCCCTTAGAGACAGAAAAGACACTTAGAATAAAAACTGCATGGTTCTCAAATCCCATAAATATAAAGTGAAATAACTCTGTCCTCTTATAATCCAAATAATTTATGGTGTCCAAAAAAAGACAGAATCCATTCATTCAAGAAATATTTATTGACCACCTAAAATGTACTTTTCCTTCCTAAACCATTAAACATCATTGAAAAAAAATTAAAAAATTGAAAAGCAAGGATATTAGAACATAAAATATTATTTTAAATTTAAATATTTTATTTTTCCCCAAACCAGAATTTATTAAAATTTGACTTTCGTGATTTTAATGGAAGAAAACTCATCAATAATTTTTCAAAATCAATTTCTAAAAAATTAACCATTAAAAGTACATTGAAAAAGTATATGTAGGGGCTCACATTTTTCCTTTTGTATCAGGTTCCATTATGACCCCAGCATAGCACTGTCAGATCTTGGATTTGGATATTTTGCTTATCATGGATTTTTCTTGCATTGATTTTGATATTTTTAAAAATTGCATTTACATGGTATTTATCTTGATTACTTAGTTTTTTTGATGCACACTTAAATTTTGTGCCTGAGACGAGTGCTTCCCTCCCCTCACCCCAGTGCTGGCCCTGATCGTGATCTTTTGTTTTACTGAGGAAGATTCTCCCTGAGCTAGCAACTGCTGCCAATCTTCCTTGTTTTGTATGTGAGCTGCCACCACAGCATGACCACTGACAGACGAGTGGTGTAGGTCTGTACCCAGGAACCGAACCAAGGCCACCGAAACAGAGCATGCGGAACTTAACCACTAGGCCACTGGGGCGGGCCCTGGTCAGGATTTTTGGGGGGCAGATTCATACTGGTTTTTCAGGAAGTGGGACAACATCCTTGGCACCCCTTGCTTAAAAACACTTGAGTATTAATAATGCTGTATTAGTCACACCTGTCTACATGGAAAGAGAAAACCATAACATAGTGCCAGATGTCTCATGGCTACACAGAAAGTTATCTTCAGGGTGACATAGAACAAGTATGCCCATGTTATTTTAAAACCTTTATTTTTCCCACTTGTCGTATTGTGAACATCTTTTCAACTCATTGAACCTCTTAGAACTTCATTTTTTTCCTCGAGAGCTGCATGGTATACATGCGTCATAATGTATTTAGCCTGTGTTTGCATCATTTCCAACTTTTTAGTACTATAAACTATACTGTAATAAACATCTTTGAGCTAAATTTTGAGCACTCTTCTAGTTAAATGCTTTTAAAATTAGTAGTAGGTTATCAGTGAGAGGAAGCTTATGTCTTCCTTAATGTCTGGTTGAAGAAAAACATTAGTAACTGCACACATCTATCAAACTTTCACAAACTGTCCAAAAGTAAATCATTAGAAATATAGTAATTTGAAGTTTACTTAAGCTCTACTCATAGAAAATCTTTCCATCCTCAGTTCTAAGTCATCTGGTTGCCTCCCTGCCTTAACATTTCTGTTCTGTTGTGCCTAAAGTTATCAATCTTTTATTTGTGATACTCAGCATGTTGGATTATAATCAGATGCTCATGTGTTTTTGTGCCCCTCTATCCTATGAGTTCCTTGTCATTTATCTCTGCACGCTTATGACCCAACAGAAGATTAGGTTCACGGATTGGATCAATAATGTTTGTTTAATGAATGCATCAAGGAAAGAGTGTGTCAATCTACCACACAGCAACAGGACACTGTTCTCTATTCTGCCTCCTGAAGGACACCTGATTTTACAGATAATGTCATGCTCTTGCAGAGTCACCCAAAGACCCTTTTTTTAATATGCCTTAATTTTATCTATTTATTTATTTTTCCCCCACAGCCCCAGTAGATAGTTGTATGTCATAGCTGCACATCCTTCTAGTTGCTGTATGTGGGGCGTGGCCTCAGCATGGCCGGAGAAGCGGTGCACGCCCGGGGTCCGAACCCGGGCCGCCAGCAGCGGAGCACGAGCACTTAACCACTAAGCCACAGGGCCGGCCCAAGACCCTTTTGTTTAAGTTTCCAATAACAATATGTCTGTGCTAATTCCATTATGAACACTGCTATTTCTAAAACGACAATAAGCAACTTAGGTCAGCTTCCCTAAAAGCAGAGCCTGAGACAGGGATTTTGGTGCCCATGATCTTTGAGGGAGTGCTCTGAGAAGAGAGAAAGTACGGGAAGAAGAAGGAGCAGAGCAAGGCTGTGGTCTCAGCTGGAACCTACTTGCAGCCTGACCTCACTGTGAGCCCTGGGGCATGAATTGTACCTCAGCGTTGGTCCCATTTTGAGGCACAGGGACCAGCCTGTTTTGTCCCTGTGTCAGTTAATTATTGGCTGCGTGCTGCCCCCATGGTGGTGGGAAGATGTATAACAGCTCCCCTTTGGCTGAGGCCAATTTTCTGGAGAAGGGGACAGCTGGCCCAAAAAGGGGACTAGGGAGAGCCACCAACAATATTGACTATTTCGCCCCATCCTCGTGACCACCAAATATGAAAAAGTCAGTTGTATCAATAATTCAGATACTTGCTTGAAGCTCATTGTAATGAGATTTCGAACTGCATTAAAACAACTTGTTTCAAGTGATGCTGCAAACTTCTTAGGCCTTCCAGTAAAACCTTCCTCTTACTAAAGATCTTAAAGATTATTTACTGTTACCATTTGGCTTTATTGAGTCTAGAATGCAATGGTTTTTATATTTCCAAATATACCTCTAATAAAGTACTTCCATCTTTAAAAAATATGAAAAGTGTCAGAAAGAGACATTTCTAATTCTTATCTTGGGAGGGGGCATACTTTCTATTTGAAATCCTATAATGTACAACACCCAATAGTACTTGCCATTACTCCCTGAACATTATATCGCTTTATTATCGATATTTAATCTTTGTCATGTCCCACTTCTGTGACCCTACTTCATGGGTAATTCCCAGCTTTAATAAAAGTATCCACTGTATGTGCAATTTGAAACTCTCAAGCTGCGTCTGCCAGTGCTACAGATATCGGCTGGCTCAATTTGCTTGTCTAGCTTTTGACCATGGGATCTCAGACTGTCTTCCTTCCTCTTCCCTATTTCTCATAAAAATCCCTCTTTGGGAGTTTGTGGGTTTTGCTGAAGTAGCATCTGGTCTCTGCTCCCCATCTTCCTCTACTCTGACCTCCTTGTCAAAGTCCCTCATATGCCTTCCCCAAGTTTCTGCCCAGCTCAGCACAGCGATATTTGCTTGTGGCCAGGTCAAGCCCACAGAGTGCCGAGAGTCATCCTGACCTGTGCCGGAAGAAGCAGGTTCTCTCCCCAGCTTGGGGCTGCCATTGTCTCCCGAGCTTGAAAGCAGCTGCCCTTGGGCATGGAATCACTTTTGACTCATAAACACCATGGCACCATCTCTCATTCTATCCCTTCACTTGAGGGGCCACCAAATAACCACTTAGGTCTGCTGGACACATGGACATTCTCCACCCTTCTGTCTTCTCTCTCTTTTCCTTCCAGTGGAATCTTCTCAAAACCTCCATGCATATCGACTCATGCAGGCAGGTGTTTTGGAGGCGTTATAAGGGTGTATCTCAATCACTTCCAGAAGCATATAAATTCTACCTCTGGTCCAGCCCAAACACCCTGTGACAGACAGCTGAGAAAACCCAGGAGGCTTGGAGATGTTAAGGAATTGTCACGATGTCATTTATTCATCCTCTGAATATTTATGAAGTATCTATTGTCTAGAAACTGGGGCTATGATACTAAACAAGACATACATTGTCTTTCCTTTCATGGAACTTACATTCTAATGGTGGGGGGAGACTCAATAAACAAGTAAATAGATATTAAAGTGAGCTGGATGTCTTCCATTGACCCCTCCAAATCCATCCAGTTGTCTGCCTGGAATGCTAACATCTTTGGAGTATGACAATGGACTTTCTTGACCTCTGCCTTTCAGTTGGTTTTGGCCAGTGGGAAACACCAATAGGATATCAGAAAAATGG
The DNA here is from genome assembly GCF_020826845.1 of Diceros bicornis minor. Lineage (NCBI taxonomy): Eukaryota > Metazoa > Chordata > Mammalia > Perissodactyla > Rhinocerotidae > Diceros > Diceros bicornis. Next base: position 53,173 of record NW_026691210.1, on the reverse strand, counting down.
AGGAGAGAGAGGTCAGAGTATTTATTCTCTTAGCTCCTTCCCTGTGAGTCACCATGAGCTGTCTGTCCCTTGAATGAAGACCACAGCTCCAAGATGTGGTGCACCAAATCTTATCAATTACAATTTCTTATCCTTGTCCATTCTGATATTGTCTTAATAGCATTACATGCAGTTCCTAAACATCTTCAGCCTATCCTGTGATTTTATTTCCACATAGAATAAAAAGAAAGCTTAGAAAGCTTCAGTTAGGACATTTGCAGAATTAACATCCATACTTTTTGTATGAATTACATCATGTTGTGCCCTCCCCACCAGCATTTTGCATGATCGCCACAGAGATAAAAAAAAAAAGCCAATGTTGTCTGGATTTTATGAAAAATGTTCATCAAAATCCCTGGGTAACGGATATGATTTTGCCAAAACCCAAACTGATCAACTAGGTTCCCTGTTTAAACCCGTATGGGACCAGTAATTTATTTGTTATTTTTTAATAAAAGTCACATAACATAAAATTCACCATTTTAGCCATTTTAAATTAATATCCAGTGGCTTTTAGAACACACAAAATGTTGTGCAACCATCACCCTGTGGGGCCATGTTTTAAAGCATCTCAGGTACCAAGCACACTTGGCATGAGAGGTTTCTTTGAAACAAAAGTGACAGTATATTCTAAGGGCAAGATTCAGTTGATTTCCAGTGAGCCGGGTGAGAAAGAACGTTTGTATGAGCCACTAACCAGGACCACGTTGGCATCAAGTCTAGGCTGCCGTTCTGATGGGGCAGAAATACTGGGCTCTACTTGATACTTGTGTCCTGTTCTTTGCAGGGCAGAACACCTTCACCTTATTTCCAGCCAATCCTCCTAACCAAATATCACTGCTTCAAGGCGTGGGAAGTTTGCTGAGAAACAATTGTGTTCAAACGATAGGCAAAGGAGGAAGTGGCTTTTGTGTTTTGTGCTTCAAACTCATATATTGGCAAAGGGTGACGTTTCCTTCTTTTCTTGAAATGTGGCTTCCTCTTCTGTGACAGTGAATAAGAAAGATTTGGCTTCTGGTTAGAATGAGTAGAGCCCTTATAGTGCCAGGGTGTACGTTAGCTGGCAACTTGTCGAGAAGCGCCTGCCCAGCCAAACGGATTAAATGAAGAGGGTTTAAAGAAGATACAATTTATATAAGTGTGCGCAGGTAGAATAGGTTCTGAATCCAATGCCACAGCATGAGGTGGGGGGGTTTCCCCACACATTCAAGCAATTCTCTGACACCATCTGTGTGTTCTACAATGCATCTCAATTGTGACACTATCTACCCAGAGATAGCGTCAGATCCCATAGGTTAATGGCTCAGTCCCACAAGACTGCCTCCCCTCCTACTTCAGAAGCCAGTCGAAAGCCTAGATTGTCACTTGTGCTTCTGACTGACCGGCTATAGATTGGAGGTTCCCATGACCCCCTCCTCAAGTCCCATTAATTTGCTAGGGTGGCTCATGGAACTCAGAGAAACATTTTACTTACTAGATTACTGGTTTATTATGAAAGGATGTAACTCAGGAATAGCCAGATGGAAGAGATGCATAGGGCAAGGTATGGAGACGGGGCTTGGAGCTTCCATGCCCTCTCCAGGTGTGCCACTTCCCAAATTTCCATGTCTTCACCAACCTGGAAGCTCTCCGAACCCACCTTTTTGTATTTTTCTAGAGGCTTCCTTGCATAAGCATTGATTGATTGGATTGATTAAATTATTTGCCATTGGTGATTGAACTCAATCTCCATCCCCTCTCCCCTCCCTGGATATCAGGGGGTGGGACTGAAAATTCCAAATCTCTAATCTCTTGGCTGGCTCCACTGGCAACCAGCCCCCCTTAGGTGCTCTCCAAAAGTCACCTCATTAGCATAAACCCACTTATGCTGGAATGGGGCTTGTTATGAATAACAGGTCACCCATTTCACCTTTATGGCTCAGGAACTGAGGAGGAGAGACCAAATACAACAAAAGATGCTCCCATGGCTCCTATTGCTCAGGAAATTCCAAGGGTCTTAGGATCTTTGTGCCAGAAACAGGATGAAGACCAAATACATATTTTTTATTATAAATCACAACATCACAGCAGGGCTAAGAGAAACCAACAGAGGATGGTGGGACACCCTGGGAGTAGCAATATGAGGGATCGCTTATCATTCCTTGGATTAAAGGAGATACCCTTTGATCCAAGGGGATGGAGCAGTTACAGGAACCTGGAAAGGGGCTTAGCCTGTGACAGAAGAATTGAACCACTGCCCAAATGTGCAGTCTCTGCAGGGAAGGGGGAGTTTCTTCATCTCTCTCTTCTCTAGCCCTCTTCTCTCCTTCCACGGCTACCATTTTCAAACTCATTTGGAAGAAAGAGCACAAGAGTGGGCTGATAATACAATCCATACAGGACAACCTACCAGTGCACAGAGCAGAGTAGAGAGGGATGGAGAGCAGATTCTTTCCCAGTTGCCCAAAGTGAATTGTTATAAACTTGTTAAAATTTGAGAGGCAGCCACACCCCATTGAATTTTTTTCCTCCTCCTTCCTCCCATTGAGATAAAATGAGTACATGAGGAAGGGCTGTCTGCTTTGGCTGAAGCAGAGGCAACTCCTTCTGGTTATACCAGGAACACGACTGTCTCTTCCAGGCCGAATTTTTCCCACCACGAGTCCATTGTTTAAGGAAACCAACATTCCCTCTCTTTCATGGGTCTGGTTTCCCCAAGAACACAGTGAACCATCCCCTCTCCCTGTGCTGCATCACCATAAACCCACACCCAGAACATAAGCACCAGGTTAAAACACCACCAGATCCTGAATTCAGTCACTGCTGAGACACTCCCATCAATGTTGTCATTCAATGGTGACTCCTGAGGACACCTTTCCCCTGAGACCCACTCCCAGCCTGTCCTCAGCTTCTTACAGTAACACTGAGATTTCCTCAGAGTCCTCCCAACTTGGGCAAGAAACATTCTGAAATGTTCTCTGTATTAATGTTCAGGGACTGGGGACATTGGTAGATGTAATTTGAGTGTGTATGTGCAGTAGTTTCTACGCAGGTATTCTACTCTTCAGACACAGATAAAATAGTGTGGCTACTCAATGCACCAAGAAAATGGATAACTGATCACATTTTTTCATGATGTGAAGTCTTTAGAGAGTAAATGTCATGCTTAGGAGCACAGACTATGGAGCTAACTCCTCACGTCCAAATTCCAGCTCAATCCCTTACTAGATATTTGTATTGACAGAGTTATTTGCCTTATTGGTGCCTCAGTTTCTTCATTTCTCAGTTGGCAATAATGATCAGCATACCTACTTTGTAGGTTTATGGAGAGTATTAAAGGAGTTAATGTTTGAAAAATGCTTGGAACACCTAGTGTATTCCCAGTGCTGTACCTATATATTAGAAATAAAATTTAGAAATTCTTCTGACACTGCCTGTGAGCCCCAGAGGGTGAGACTGTTGCCTGGATGTATGTAGAAAGCACTCCATGACATACGATGAATAAATGAGTGAACAACATTGGCAAATGCATTACCAATGTCACCTATGTCACCCTACAGGCATTCCCAAGCCGAACCACACGCAGACATTCCTGCTCTGTCCTGCATCACATTCCCTGGAGGAATCACTGGGGCTTCTTGGACCCTGGTAACCATGCCCACTAAAGGTTCTTTTCTGTCAGCAAAGTCCAGTCTTTGTCCAATTGCTGCAGCTCACAGGGTCTGCACTCTGATCCTTGTCTTCACTCGAGGGAGAAGTGCCATCCCCAGAGCTGGGCACACGCAGAGCCTGAGCCTTGGAGAAAATGTTTCCCTGACCCTGGGGTAGGTAGAAGAGCGCAGGGACAGAGTGGGATTTGGGGAAAATCCTCCAGGTGTTGTCAGCAGGGATGGAGGCAGGGGATGTGTCAGCAAGGACTGGTCTGGTTGGTGGGCCTCGGTGGTTAAATAGTAGGGAGGGCTGGGAAGTTTCGTAGGTTCTAGCATAATACAATCAATATGACGGTCATGAAATCAGAATCAGCCTAATTTAGGGGAAATTAACCCAATGTCAGCTGTTCCCTGTCTCTCTAATCCAGTAGTGACTTATAATAAGGGTATTTGTGTTCTATCATCTCCTTTTCACTGATTGGCTAGAGTAATTATTCTTTACATAGCCTGTCTATTTTTACATAGTAAAGAAAAAGTGAGTTTTAAAACAACCCTCCTTGGAAAAGTCTCCCTAACATATTGAATTAATAACAGAAGCCATGACAGGAAATTCACCACATATCTTGAGCTTTAGTCTCTGGTTTTAGATCTTCCTAACTGGTAAATTACCTTGACTTCTGCCTTCTTTCTTGAGATTAGTCCACTAAGGACTAAGTAGGAGTGCAACCTCATGCCATGTGAGAAGTGGTGGGACTCTAGGAAGAGGTTTGTTTCATTCTATCAGTGTGTCTGTGTGTGTGTGTGTGTGTGTGTGTGTGTGTGTGTGTGTGTGTGTGTGTGTGTATGACAGTTTTTGCTGCATCTTGCAGTGTGGGCCAGTGTAGACTCCATTTCTAGGGAAAAAATTTCCCGAACCACTTTCTCTGGACTTTATTTTCACTGATGGCTTCATCGGCACTGTCCAATAGCAACATTAAGCACACTCTATTATAGAATTTAAATATTTTTTTTAGTAGCCACATTTTAAAAAAGGAAAGCGAACAGATGAAACTAATTTTAATGGTATATTTTAACCCACTATAACCAAGATATCATCAATGTGGGTGCAGTCTATACAAAACTAATAATGAGAGAGTTTACATTTTTTTCCTGGGTTTCATAAATCCAGTGTGTACTTCCCACTTACAGCACAATCTCCATTTGTAAGTTGAGTTTTTTCAGACATACGTTCTCTGTACTGAGATTTAATGTTCACAGTTGTCAAATAAGCGTCACTAGGAGTGGGGTGGATGATAATTTCACTACTGATTTAAGCTCTAATGGAGCTATGAACACCAACTGGTCAATGGGTTAATCAAATGAATAGTCATATAGTACAGAAGACTGGTATGATTTGGGATTTAGAAAAAGACTGGGGACCGTGTGTCCTGACAGGGGGCACCAGGGATTTTGTTGTTGAGAGTGACAAGGACAAGAAGAGAATAAAGTCATACTCATAAGTGTCTGACAACATAGGGGAGAAGAAATGACCTGCCGTAGTCCTGAGTTTTGACCTCAAGCTTTCTGTTCTGGACCCAAATCTCTTTGATGATGTCCCAGGACACAGGTCAGATTAATCCCCACAGGGAGAGAGGGAGTGTAGAAGCACAAGGCATCTGACATAATTGTCCTGGGAAGGCAGGTTTCCCTGCCAGACTATAACTCTGATCCACTTTCACAATTTATTTTTATAGGGTAAGAGGAAAAGAAGTATGATGGTCAAATCATCACAGAGAAAGTGACATGATTGTGGAAACCAATCCAAACCAAAGCCTGGTTTGAGCATCTCCATCCCTTTGAGGATGTCCAGTTACATATTCAAGAGGCCAGTTACTAGAATCACATCCTATCCTGCCAATGAGATCAGATGCCATCAATGGGAGGAAACCTTGGAGCAGCCCCAACAACTCTGCTGGCAGAAGAGACTGCAAGGTCTCCAGGCCTGCAGAGTACAGGAGAACTGTTAAGTCCTTTGGACCTTGCCAAAGCCCTGCCGAAACTTGCACCTAGTTGCACAGGTGCATCCCTGCCAGGTGTGCTCACAGGTGGTCTGAACTCCAGTCCCATGCCCACCCCTGCCTAGTCTTCAGATTCGGCAGAGATGATCCCAGGAGCTGGTCTGTACATCCCACAGCTCCTTTGCAAACAACTTCTGGTGACTGAGGAGGATATCAGGACACAGGAAGGGAAAGTGAAGATGGCAAGAGACACACTGGCGGTAGCACTGATGCAGACAGACTCGCTAGCGAGGCAGGGAGAGTGAGGGGCCAAGAAGGACGTCCCGACAAACACGATGAAGAAAAGAGAAGACGGCGCAGATGACATGCAGCTCACACTACATTAATGCCTCTGCAGGGGTCCTGATGTCTTCTTGCTTTAAGCTCTTGAAACTTTAATATATACCAATAGTTTTCTTTTCTTTGATTCCTTTGCATGACAGAGAAGATACAGACAGTGATCCTTCGGAGGTGAGAGATTGGGTTTAAGTGAAGAGAGAAAGGAGATCTTTCCTTCTCACTTTGTTCTCTCATTTTCCTTTCCTGAGTGTCATGTACTTGTATTTTAAGATCAACAGAGAGTTATCACAGTCAGGGGATTCTTTAGAGTTTTGCCCTCACAGTCACAGAGAAAGCATACCTAGTCCAAATGGATTGTCCTTTTTGCGTAATATTGCAACAGATTCCAACATAGTATTTCACTAAAGAGCTGTTATATCTGTCTTCTCAAAAAAGACACCTACTTCTGGGTCTCTATTTTTCTGGTATTTGTTGCATGTTGAATCACAGTTCCATATAATGAAATACTGGATTTTCCCTGTTTTTAGATTTATATGCATTGGAAATTTGATTCATGAAAATTGATGTCCCATTGCGGTATCATGCTGTCAGGAGAACGACTGTTTTCAGCATCACAAGTCTCACAATTAGCCAGTGTGTTGGGATTTGTCTATTTGCCTGATCGAGCATGTTGCACTCTTCAAATCCTCTTTATCATTACTTACTTTTACCCCACAGATTTATCAGTTTCTGAGAGCAATGTGTTAAACAATAATAGAGTATCTTAGTATTTATATCTTCCCTAAAAATGAGTTATTTTTTAGGTAAATCTTCTCTCCTCTATTCTTCCATGGGTAATCATCTGGAATTTTGGTTCGAATGTGTTTTTAATGTCTTGTTTTAAAACTAATACTAAATTAGACAGACTGTTTTTTCCTTTCCTCGTGACTCCTGTTTTGTTTCCCTGGGTTCACATTTCTTCTTCCTGATGCACATTCTTTACCGGTTCTTTCACTGCAGGCCTGTGGGAGGTCAACTTTGAGTCTGTTTGTAGGTCAGATAACGTCTTTCTTTCTTTGACACATAGTTTGAATAGGTGTTTAATTTAGCTTTGGAGTAATTTTTTTCCTTCTTTGTCAAGTTATTTAATATTTCTGAGCCTCCATATCTTTAGCTTAAAATGGGAATAAAACCCTAAAAATGGTGACTGTAACTGAGATAATACACGCAGAGCTTGCCAGTCATGTTGCTTAGCAGAAATTAAATAGTCAATAACGGTAACTATTATTAATCATTAGAATGATATTATTATAATAATGTAATATATCATAATAATATATTTAATGTATAATTATTATTATACATTAATTTATAACTATAATGTACAGTGTATAACGTATAATGTATGCAATGTATAATAATAATATATTAATATTATTAATCATGATAATCTTCAGAGTGTGCATTCTCAGAGAATCACTGCTTAAGACTGAGAATGTGAAGCTCACACACAAAAAGTCTGAGAGAGTGGCATGACTGTGAATTTAATTCTCAGCCCTTGGGTATGTTCAGCTGTGGTCGTCTGCACAGTGTGCACAGATAATGTAATCTGTTCCCACAGACCCACGGCAGAACAGCGCAGCCTGCCTCATGCCTGGATGCTCTGGGCTGCTTGTTGTCGGGGCCAATGCTGTGAGGCTAGTTGGACTCTGTACAGAGAAAGATGAAAAAAGACTCTTTCTTTTCCCTCAGATTTCCTCCCCGCCCCCCCCGAGTTTTATTCACTTTTACATCCAGAGCAGATACTCTCTTCCCAGAGCCTTGGTGTTACTCTGGGATTCAGGGTCTCCAGACACCTAGTCATTTCAGCTCCCAAGGCCCAAGGTGACTGCAGAGTCATGTCTCACCCATTCCTCTCATCTTGGCCTGTTTCCCGTCATGGAGGACCCATGAGTGGGGAGAGGAGCCATCGAGGGAGATTGATCTGGAAGTCCTGGTGAATCTGAGCTTCAGAGAATGAAGCAGAAAAGGGGAACGTGAGACTGCCAGTGCTTCAGTGGGGGAGGAATATGGAGGAACCGAGAGGGGTGTGATGGCTGCACAGAGTCAAGGGGAGGGAGGGATGTTCCAAAGTTTCCTAATAGGGAAAACTTGCACTGAAGTGGGGGGTTCGATTTTACATGATGGCAATGTCTGTGCTGGTTTCACCAATTCTGGTGTCCCTGAGGGATAAACTGGTGTGACACCACAGGACAGAAGTTACGGTCACTTTCAGGACTTAAGGAAGTTGAAACCTTTCAGCTTAGTCCCCTGTGAGCCAGTCAGGGCCCAAGTCTAGAAAGGCTCGGAGCCTGTGTCCGTCCAATGTGGTTTCGTTCTGTTCCAGTCAAGCTGCTCCGGACCCCATCTGGGAAATGGGACCTCAGATCTAGTCAGATCTAGTCATCGCAGCTTCCGTAGGTCGCCAAGAGGCAGGTAATAGCCCAGGCGTCATCACTGGACCTCATAGTTGCCCTCCTTCTTCTGCCGGCAGACAAGTGACTTGTGAGGTGATGAGGGCGCATCAGAATGGTCCAGTCAGCTGCCCAGTATGGGAGACTCCAGGGGAAGGAGATGCCAAAGCCACAGAGACCCGAAGCCTCCTGTGTCTCTCTCTTCCTTTTGTCCACTTAAGTTTCACCCTCCGTCCTTCTTTTCCTTCCCTTTTCCCTCTTTCGGCTCTCTCTCCCTCTCTTTCCCCTACATGTTCTAGCTTAATTGAGGTATTAACGACATACAGTAAACTGCATATATTTAAAGTGAACAATTTGATACATTTTGATTATAACTTATTGAATCATCACCACAATCAAGAAAAGGAACGCCCATCCTCCCCAAATTTCCTCATGCTCATTTTAATTCCTCCTTCCCTGCCGTTTGCAAACACATTCTCATTCCCAGGCAACCAGTGATCCCGTATATGTCCCTATAGATTTTCCTGTATTTTCCAAGAATTTTTATAAATGGGATCATATACTATGTACTCATTTTTTACCGGCTTCATTCACTCAGCATAATTTTTCTGAGATTCATGCTTGTCATTGCATGTACTATGAATTCATTCCTATCCCCAACCCTTCCCTGGCAGCACTGTACACAAGCCCGAGCACTTTCCAGGTTGGCGTGAGATCCAATAGTACTGCTGCATCCCCAAAAGTAGGAATGCACCTTGGTGCAACTCTGGGAGGGGTTGGCGGCAGCCCTGGACCCGCACATGAATGCTTTCCTGGATGGCTGGAAAGCCCACCGTGCCACTGGAGTCCCAATGATCGGCCAATGCTCAGACCCGTGAAGAAGCCCCACCCACCAAGCACAGAGGCTGCCATGAGCATAAGAAAAGGCAGCAGCAGATACACGCGCACATGCAGATGCTTTCCCAGATGCACACACACCCATAGCAGTGCTGCGCTCTCACAACTGGGTACTTGCCTCCGTGTGGCGGGAGCTCTGAGCCCAGTGTGAATGCTTTCCCAGCTGGCTGGAACACCCACTGTACCCACACAACTTCCAGCATATGGGGGGGATCAGAAACACAGCTCATGCTTCCCCCACAGCAGTAGCAGGTGGAATCTGCGACCTGATACTACCACAAATACTCAGGCAAAAGATTACTTCATCAAACACCATAAGAAACTACAGTAACAATTCAGAGCAGAAGGAAATGACAAATCTCCAGAAACCAACCTTGAAGTCACAGAAATTTACAATCTAAATGACAGAGAATTCAAAATAACTGTCATAAAGAAACTCACCAAGTTACAGGAATGTTCAGACAGTTCGATGAACTCAGAAATAAAATTAATGAGGAAAAGGAATACTTCATCAAAGAGACTAAAACTATTAAAAAAAAACAAGCAGAAATTCTGGATATGAAGAACATAATTAGTGAGATAAAAAAGAATCTAGAATCCTTAAAAAATAGATCTGATATTATGGATGAAAGAATTAGTGATTTAGAGGATAGAAATATAGAAATGCTTCCAGTGGACAAGGAGAGAGAAGTCAGATTTTTTAAAAATGAAGGAATTCTTGGAGAAATATATGACTCAATTATAAAAGCAACATAAGAATTATACGTATTCTGGAGGGAGAAAAGAGGGAGAAAGGAGCAGAGAGCTTGTTCAAAGAAATAATAGCTGAGAACTTCCCAAACCTGGGCAAGAACCGGAGTTATAAATACATGAAGCCAACAGAATGCCTAATTACATCAATGCTAAAAGACCTTCTCCAAGGCATATAATAGTAAAATTGGCAAAAGCCAATGACAAAGAAAAAATATTAAGGGAAGCGAGACAGAAGAAAATAACCTACAAAGGAACCCCTATCAGGCTTTCAGTATATTTCTTGGCAGAAACTTTACAGGCAAGGAAAGAATGGAATGATATATTAAAAATAGTGAAAGACAGAAACTTTCATCCTAGAATACTCTATCCAGTGAAACGATCCTTATGATACAATGGAGAAATAAAAGTTTTCCCAGATAAACAAAGTCTGAGGGAGTTCATCGCCACTAGATCTCCTCTACAAGCAATGATCAAGAACGCCCTCATACCTGAAACAAAAAGAAGGCAAATGTCTACAAAGCTTTGAGCAAAGAGATAAATAGACAGACAAAATCAGAAAGCTACAGCTCTGTTTCACAATAGGGTAGCAAATACTTAATTATAACTTAAAAGAAGAAGGGAAGGGAAGCATCAAAAGTAACTATAAACACTTCAGCTTAGTCACAAACGCACAACACAAAAATGAATAACTTGTGACAACAATAACTCAGAAGGAGAAGAGGAAAGGGATGGAACCTGCTTAGACTAATGGAGACAAGAGGCTATCAGAAGATGGACTATCTCATCTATGAGATCTTCATACAAACCTCACAGTAACCATCAAACAAAAAATCAGAGCAGAGCCATACATCATAAAAAAAGAGAAAACCTCCACAGACAACCCCCAAAATGAAATGGCAGTCAGAAACACAAAGGAAGAGAAACAATGGAAATATAGATTAGGTGGGATTAAGTCCTCATGTATCAATAATCACTCTAAATGTAAATCGATTGAATTCTCCAATCAACAGACACAGAGTTGTGGGGTGGATTAGAAAACAAGACCCAACAATATGCTGCCTCCAGGAAACACATCTCAGCTCTAAAAACAAACAGGCTCAGAATGAAGGGATGAGAGACAATACTCCAAGCAAATGGCAAATAAAAGAAAGTATGTGTTGCCATACTTATATCAGACAAAGCTGACTTCAAGATAAAAAAGTCTATGAGATACAAAGAGGGGCGACATATAATGATAAAGGGGACTTTCCACCAAGAGGACATAACACTTATAAAGATATATGCACCTAACACAGCAGCACAAAAGAATATATAGCAACTATTAATAGACCTAAAGGGAGAAATTAACAGCAACACAATAATAGCAGGGGACCTGAACAACCCACTTACATCCATGGATAAATCATGCAGAGAAAGACAACAAGTAAATAGTGGAATTAAGTGAAACATATGATCAGATGAACTTAATCGATATATATAAAGCATACCCTCCCAAAACAGCAGAATACACATTCTTCTTCAGTGCACATGGAACATTCTCAAAGATAGACCATATGTTGTGAAACAAGGCAAGCCTGAATAAATTTAAGATGGAAATCATATCAAGCTTCTTTTCTGACCACAATGCTATGACACTAGAAATCAACTACAAGAAAAAAGATGGGGAAGTCACAAATATGTGGAGACTAAAGAACACACGACTGAAGAACCATTGGATCAATGAACAAATCAAAGGAGAAATCAAAAAATACCTGAAGACAAATGAAAATGAAAAGACAACAAAACAACTCTTATGGGATGCAGCAAAAGCAGTTCTAAGAAGGAAATTCATAGCAATACAAGCGCACCTCAACAAACAAGAAAAATACCAAATAAGTAACCTTAAACTACACCTAACAGAACCAGAAAATGAAGAACAAGTGAAGACCAAAGTCAGCAGAATGAGGGAAATAATAAAAATTAGAGCAGAAATAAATGAAATAGAGACTAAAAAAAACAGTAGAAAGGATCAATGAAACAAAGAGCTGGTTCTTTGAGAAGATTGAAACAAAATTGACAGACCCTTAGCCAGACTCACTAAGAAAAAAAGAGAGAAGGCTCAAAGACATAAAATTAGAAATGAAAGAGGAGAAATTACAACAGATACCACAGAAATCCAAAGGACAATCAGAGAATACACTGAACAACTTACATGCCACCAATTTCAATAACCTAAAAGAAATAGATAAATTCTTTGATTCATACAACCTCCCAAAACTGAATCAAGAAGAAATAGAGAAAATGAACAGACCAATCACAAGTAAAGAGATCAAAATGGTCATCAAAAACCTCCCAAAAAACAAAAGTCCAGGACCAGATGGCTTCTCTGGAGAATTCTACCAAATATTCAAACAAGATTTAATACCTATGCTTCTCAAACTATTCCAAACAGTTGAAGAAGATGGAACACTTCCTAATTCATTCTATGAGGCCAACATCACCCTGACAGCAAAAGCAGGCAAGGACAGCACAAAGAAGGAATATTACAGGCCAAAATCACTGATGAACACAGATGCAAAAATCCTCAACTAAATATCAGCAAATCGAACACAGCAATATATTAAAAGGATCATATACCATGATCAAGTGGAAATTATACCAGGGATACCGGGATGGTTCAACATCCACAAATCAATCAATGTGACACACCACATTAAGAAAATGAGGAATAAAAATCACATGATCCTCTCCACAGATGCAGAGAAAGGATTTGACAAGATCCAACATCCATTTATGATAAAAACTCTCAATAAAATGGGTATAGAAGGAACGTACCTCAACACAGTAAAGGCCATATATTACAAACCCACAGCCAACATCATACTTAATGGTGAAAAATTTAAAGCCATTCCTCTGAGAACAGGAAGAAGACAAAGGTGCCCACTCTCGCCACTCGCATTCAACATAGTACTGGAGGTTTTGGCCAGAGCAATAAGGCTGGAAAAAGAAATAAAAGGAATCCAAATTGGAAAGGAAGAAATGAAACTCTTGCTGTTTGCAGATGACATGATTGTAAATATAGAAAACCCTAAAGAATCCATCAGAAAACTATTAGAAATAATCAACAACTACAGCAAAGTTGCAGCGTACAAAATCAACTCACCCCAATCAGTTGCAAGTCTATACTCTAATAATGAACTAACAGATAGAGAACTCAAGAATACAGTCCCATTTACAACTGCAACAAAAAGAAAAAAGTGTCTAGGGATAAATTTAACCAAAGAGGTAAAAGACCTATACAATGAAAACTATAAGACATTATTAAAAGAAATCAATGATGACCTGAAGTAATGGGAAGATATTCCATGCACATGGATTGGAAGAATAAACACAGTTAAAATGTCCATATTACCTAAAGTAATCTACAGATTCAATGCAATCCCAATCAAAATCCCAATGACATTCTTCATAGTAATAGAACACAGAATCCTAAAATATGTGTGGAATAACAAAAGACCTCGAATAGCCAAAGCAATCCTGAGAAGAAAGAACAAAGCTGGAGGCATCACAATCCTAACTTGAAAATATATTACATAGCTATAGTAATCAAAATGGCATGGTACTGGCACACAAGCAGACTCATAGATCAATGGAACAGAACTGAAAGCCCAGAAAGAAAACCACACATCTGTGGTCAGTTAATCTCTGCCAAAGGAGCCAAGATCATACAATGGAGACAGGAAAGTCTCTTCAATAAATGCTGTTGGGAAAACTGGACAGCCACATGCAAAAGAATGAAAGTAGATCATTATCTTCCACCATACACCAAAATTAAAACGAATTGGATAAAAGACTTGAATCTAACACTTGAAACATAAAACTCCTAGAAGAAAATATACGCAGTACAGGATTTGACATTGGTCTTAGCAGCATCTTTTCCAATACCGTGTCTACTCAGGCAAGGGAAAGAAAAGAAAAAATATACAAATGGGACTACATGAGACTAAAAGGATTCTGCAAGGCAAAGGAAACGATGAATAAAACGAAAAGATAGGGCCGGCCCCGTGGCTTAGTGGTTAAGTGCGCGCTCTCTGCTACTGGCGGCCCAGGTTCGGTTCCCAGACGCACATAGACGCACCTCTTGTCCGGCCATGCTGAGGTCGCGTCCCACATACAGCAACTAGAAGGATCTGCAACTATGACATACGACCATCAACTGGGACTTTGGGGAAAAGAAAAAGGAGGAGAATTGGCAATAGATGTTAGTTCAGAGCCGGTCTTCCTCAGAAAAAAAGAGGAGGATTAGCACGGATGTTAGCTCAGGGCTGATCTTCCTCACAAAAACAAAAAAAAATGAAAAGACAACCCACCAACTGGGAGAAAATATTTGCAAATCATATAGCTGACAAGGGGTTATTCTCCAAAATATATAAACAACTCAAACAACCCAACAACAAAAAAAACAGATAATCCAATCTAAAAATGGGCAGAGGATATGAACAGACATTTTTCCAAAGAAGATATACAGAAGGCCAACAGACACATGAAAAGATGTATAACATCACTAATTATTAGGGATATTCAAATCAAAACTACAATGACAGATCACCTTACACCTGTCAGAATGGCTATAATTCCCAAGACAAAAAATAACAAATGTTGGAGAGGATAAGGAGAAAAGGGCACCCTCACACACTGCTGGTGGGAATGCAAACTGGTGCAGCCACCAGGGAAAATAGTATGGCGATTTCTCAAATAATTAAAAATAGAAATACCATACCTTTCAGCTATCCAACTACTGGGTATTTATCCAGAGAAATTGAAATCAACAATTCAAAGAGATTTATGCACCCCTGTGTTCACTGTGGCATTATTCACAATAGCCAAGACATGGAAGCAACCCAAGTGCCCTGCTACAGATGAATGGGTAAAGAAGATGTGGTATGTATTATATACAATGGAATACTACTCAGCCAGAAAAAACAAAAGACAAGATCATCCTGTTTGCAACAACCTGGATGGACCTTGAGGGTATGATGTTAAATGAAATAAGCCAGACAAAGACAAATATGCATGATTTCACTCATACGCAGAAGATAAACATACACAGGGATAAAGAGAACAGATTAGTGGTTACCAGAGGGGATGGGGGCTGGGGGTTGAGTGAAAGAGTTAAAGGGGCACATATGCATGGTGATGGATAAAAGTCAGACTACTTGTGGTGAGCACGATGCAGTCTATACAGAAATTCACAAATAATAATGAACACCTGAAATTACACAATGTTAACACCCTTTATAATTTCAATAAAATAATGAAAAAAAATAATTCATTCTTTTTTATGGTTGAATAGTATTCAATTGTGGGGATATACCACAATTTGTGTATCCGTTCACCAGTAGATGGACATTTGGGTTGTTTTCCGTTTTTGTCTACTATAAATTGGTTGTTATCAACATGTGTGTACAAGTCTGTGTATAGACATACGGGTTTATTTCCCTTGGATGGATTCCTAGGGGAGGAATGGCTGGGTAGACGTACGTAATTATTAAAGACGCATCCAAGCTATTTTTCACCAGCACTCGATGAGAGTTTCAGTGAACTGACATCTTCAACAACACTTGCTATAGTCAGTCTTTTTAATTTTAGCCATTCTCAAGTATGGTGGAATCTCATGATGACTGTCACTTACATTTCCCCAATGACTCATGTTGTGAAGGAGAAGGCAAGCCACACACAGACTGGGAGAAAACATCTGCAAAACATATCCCTAGAAAAGGACGTGTACTTATAATATATAAAGAGCTCTTACAACCCAATAGTAAGAAGACAATCAACACGTCATGGCTTACCAGCAGACAGCAGATCAGGCCTGTGATGAGCACCAGGATTCCCGCCAAGCAGATGAGGATGAGGGCCCAGAAGGGGAGGTCTGGGGAGACAAGTGCTGGGGTGAGCCACCTCCTGTCATCGCCCCAGGGCTCCTGCTGACCCCACTGTGCCTCAACCGTCCTTGACAAGGGTTGGCCAACTTTCCTCATCATCCAAAACCCTGTGCGCATGGTTCTCTTCGATGAGGCACAGCATCAAGATACTCGCCCCCTACCATGGGCTGGGGCTTCCTGCAGGTTTACTAGGCTTCTCAGTCGAGGTGTCATCTCTGTTGGCAGAATATTCTGGAAGTGAATGAAATGGAGAATGCATGTGAATGTGTTTCACTCTTTTTAATAAAACTTTTTAGACACAGAAAAATAAAGGGAGAGTCTCACAAACATCCATCATCTAATTTAACCATGTATATTCCATCCAATTAAAACAATATTTCATCAATGTATAAATTATTAACACTTGCCACCCTTGATTCATCCCATGTTTTCAATGAAATATTAAAGTCAAGTAAACATCATCATGTTTCACCCCATTTTACTTTCCATCTCTAAAAAGTGAGCACACTTTGCTACAAAATCCAAGACCATTATCACAGAACAAAAGTTTAATAAATTAAACCAAATTCATACCTCTGGGCACAGAGGACTGAATTTGGGGTGGACTATCTTATGACGGCCGGGGGGAGAATGGGTCATCACAGTTGGCAAGCCTATGGGATCTCTCTAAATTTGTAAATTCCCACTCAAAATTGTTCTTCCGTGCCTAGAAACACATTCATCCCCTTCTCCTTTATCTATCTGCTTAATATTCATTTTCTAGGATTAACCTACAATGTAATATCCTGCAGGAAGTCTTCTCTGATTTCCACCTGCAAGTATGAGTTTGTTCACATCAAATAATTGATAATTTTCAATTTTCTATTCTTGTTATTGCCAGCTACAACATAAACTCCAGGAGGGTAGGACACGCAGCACCCAATGGGCATGGGAGGAGGGGTGCAGGTCCCCCTACTTGTACCTCTACCCAGACAACCTCTTAGAGGAGTGCTGTCTGATATGGAGCAGCAACAAGTCTCTTTTTGAATTAAAATTAATTTTAGTTAAATAAAAGAAAAATTCTAGTACCTCAGTAACATTAAAAATCAGTAACAATAAAGACCAGTCACAATACCATCCTTCAAGCACTCAACAGCCACATGCAGCTATGCACTGGACAGCACAGATAGAACATTCCACCACTGCAGAAAGTTCTAGCGCATTGCTGCTCATCTAGAGCGGGACTTGCCAAACTATAGCCTGTGGACCAGAAACCACATCCACCCCCAAACCTGTAAGTCTGCTTCACACACAGCTGGAGGCCCTCACTGACCATCCGGCCAGTGGCTCTCAGTGCAGAGATGAGGAAACAAAAGTCCAGAAAGAGGAGGTGACTAGTTTGAGGTCACAGAGCTGTCTAGGAGAAGGTGAGGGCCTCCCATACTACACTGGTGTCCTTTTCTCTCTCTCAATGGTGGCTAAAGACTGGGGGACTATGCCACCTCCTGCCAGCCTGAGCAAGTTCAATGTTCTCTCAGCCCCAGGCCTCCAGAGTCCCCAGAAAGGCCTCACTTCCTTTCCCAATGAGCAGGGAGCCTTACCATCCCCAAGGACACTCTTCCTGTCCAGGGTCAAGTTCTGCAGCTGGGTACCATTCTGGGTCAGCCACAGGAATTCCTCATAGATGGCAACTCTGTCCAGTCTCTGTGCCAAGGCGGCAAGGTACACAGGGAGTCCACTCCAGTGTGGTTACTGTGGGGGACAGACCTGGAAGGGCACAAAGGATAATCAAGGGTGTCTGGAATTCTACCCTGAATCTAGATTCCCTGCTTCTGGGTCCTGTCCAAGAGAACTTTCTGCAATAATGTCAACATTTGTCTGCACTACCAAATACACTCATTATTAGCCTCATGTTGTTATCGAGCACTTAAAATGTGGCTAGTGCGTGTGAGTGAGGAACTGAATTTCTCATGTAATTTCATTTCAAGTAATTAATTTATAAATAAATAACTACAGGGAGAACATTTTTGAAACTTTGGAGTAAGGACTTCTGCAAATGCATAAAAACAATGAGAACACTGGTAAAAATGGTCAAAATCATCTTTTCAGAAGTCTAGAAATTAATCAAAGGCTTGTAAGAATCTGAGGAGGGTTTAGTGAAGACACACGGTGGAATCTTGATACAGGGAGCAAACTTTGTGGCACTATAACTTGCACTATTCCCATCCTGCTCTCACAACATCCTCCATGACTGTGAAAACCGTCAGTCTCAGAACCATGGTGGCTGAGACAACCCGCAGCACAGCAGCCATAGTGGGTGTGGAGCTCTGAAAAGACCCCTCCCCACCCAACTGCAACTAGCTGACCTGCCTGGCAGCTCCCCAAAAACGCCCCATGTTCAGGGCTTGTCGTTACTTGAGTCAGAGCTTGCCCAGGATGGAAAGTCTGTCCCCAAGGCACTTGCTAAAAACAATCAGGGCTAATTGTTTTCTATTGTAGTTGCCTGAGGGAGTGATACCAGGAGAGGCAGGCAAGAGGTGAGCCAACAACTTAGAAGAAAAATTGGGGGAATGAGATGTCCACAGGGGGCTTTGAAAAGCTCCAGTGTATTTGTGGCCCTCTAGAAGGCCACAAGGGCTCAGGGATGTGGCACGCCCAGGACAGACTTGAGAACGTCTGAATCTCTCACCTCTAGTTGGAGGGGTGACTTAATATCTGAAAACTGATTATGTAATACACCATATTAATAGAATAACCGCCAATACCACGTAATCTCGGCCATATACATAGAAAAGAATTTCACAGAATACAACACCTTTCATGCCTAAAAAACAAAACACTCAACAAATTAGGAATAGAAAGAAACTTTCTCAACCTATAAATAGCATCGATGAAAAACCCACGGTTAACACCATATTCAATGGTGAAAGACTGAAAATTTCCCCCTAAGACCAGGGACAAGACATTGATGTCTTCCCTCATCTGATATGTTAATCACAGGTACTAGAGGTTCTGATGAGGGCAATTAGGCAAGAAAAAGGAATAAAAGAAACCCAGATTGGAAGGGAAGAGGTAAAACTATTTGTTTTGCACAGGAGAAGATATTGTATATAGAAAAACCTAAAAAATACACCCCCCGACACACACACAATATGTGAATCGTATCCCAACAGGTGTATAAATAATTTAAATTGCCCCATGTGGTTAGTGGCTCCACTATTGGAGAGCACAGTTAGACTGCTGATATTTGTTGAAAGTCTCCAGAAGAGGAGGAGGAGGAGGATGCTGGAGGTTGGTGGCCCCAAATGTTAATGCTTTTCTCAACTCCCGAAAACCTATGGAAGGAGATGGTAGGATTAGCTGACAGGGATGTGGGGAGACTGGGCACCATGTCAGTGACTTCCAGATCAAGGATATGTCACGGGAGCTCAGAGCCATCAGCCACCAACTCAGCCAATGCTTCCAATCTCCTCAACCTACACCACGTGAGTGACCAGGCAGGAGTGGAATATGTCTCACAGCTGGCTGCATCTGTAGAGCTTGGTGACCTAGAACAAACGCGAGGGAGAGTGGGTGAGATGGAGGTCTCCTGGGGATGCAGGGGGCCACTGGAGCCAGTGAAAGATCACAGATCTTGGGGCAAGGGAGACCTGACTTCAAATCCTGGCTCTGCCCCTAACACATTGTGTGATCTTAGGCACAATACTCCCCTTTCTGAGCTTCAGTTTACCCATGTGAGAAATGGGGAAGGCAGCTAGGACATCACCTCTGGAAACTGAGAGAACCCAGACACGCAGGGAAAGTGAAGGATTGAAACAACCAGGTAACAGACGTAAGTCAGGCGGAGGAATGAGGGTGCCTTCAGGGCAAGGAGAGACGGGACAGGGAGACCCCACCTGGTCCTGGGTGTCCCTCAGCAGGGCGGCGTACTCCGAGGATGTGGGCTCCGGGTTGCTGAGGTTCCAGCTGATGCTGCGGAAATGCAGCTGGTGTTCTCTCCGCATGCATAAATTACAGGGTGCAGAGCCTGGAGCCACCGAGAGAAAGAGCAGACACGTGGAGACTCTCAGCTCCCAGCACAGAGGCATGGAGGCCCACGGGGTCAGGGTGGTGGGTGCAGACAGCGTCCACACCGGTGGCTTCCCCATCCTTCTCAGGCCTGGGGAGAGAGGGACGTGGGGACTCTAGAGAGAGGTCCTGAAACCTCTGGGGTGGGGGCCAGAACAGGAAGGAGGAAATGGGAGGACAGGGGGGAGACAGAGAGGGGTGGTCACAAAAGTGGTCATTAGGGGCAAATGCTCAGGGGAGGGTCTTACCTGAGGGAGAACAGTCTGCAACTCAAGGAGAAGAGGCCCAGGCTGCTCTTCTTGAACAAGGATCCAGCTGGGGAGGAAGGAGGAGGAGGATGAGCAGGAGGGACAGGGGTTGGGGGAGGGGCTGGTTGGGATTTAACCCACCAGGAGCTGCTGGGACCAGGGTCTCCCCAGGCTCTGCAGGACCCTCTCAGTGGAGTGGAACGTGGCTGAGCCATTGCTCCTGTCTGATGAATACCAGAGGGTGGAGATGGGGAAGGTGACTATGAGGGTCTTCAGGTTGTGCCCCAGAGCTGCAAAACGAGAGGGAGAGCAACGGCCATCACTGAGAGCTGGCCTGAGACCACACCAGAGTCCTGCACTCATTATCATCCGTCGTCTTCTCTCCCAGTGGCACCACCACCCACCTGTGTGGTCACCCAAGTCAGAACCAGCATATCTGCTCAGCTCCTCCTCCCTCCCAGTAACACCAATTCCACTTGCACACTGGTCCTCACATACACTCCATCCCTGTCCCAGCTCAGGTCTTAACTTCCTTCACACGGACCAACACCCCAGCATGCTCACTGGATGCTCTGTCTAAAGGATGTTCTACATGGACTACTAGAAGGATCTTTCTGAAATGAATACCTCACTAGGACCACCACTGCTCTAGTACCACCCGTGGCTCCCTATGGCCTTCAGTGTTAGTTCAACCTTCTTGACCTGGCACTCAAGACTCTACTCAATCTGGCTCCTGATGAACTTTCACTCTCATTTTATCCATCTACTGCGGGTTAAACTTCATGCTTCATGCAACCCAAATTCGTTTCAATTATCCCCATATGCCATGTTGTTTCTGGCTAGAGCCTTTGCTCATGGAATCCCCTCTGCCAGGAAAACTCTTCATCCTCTATTTGCCAGGGTCCCTCCTAGTCATTCTTAAAGACTCCATTCAGGTGAAACTTTCTCTAGCAAGCTCTTCCCCTCCAAATGATGCCAGGTGCCTCTCCCCGAAACCTCCCACATTGTACTATAATGGTGTGTTAATTTCATAAGACTAGGGGCTCTCTGAAGGCTGACCTTAGACTGAATCGTTGGTATAATCTTTGTGATCAGCATGATTGCCCTAAAACCAGAATTTCACACCCTGGCTTCCCAGCTCCTGGATCACAACCGGCTGGTAGAGGAGTGGGGCCGGAGAGCTTCTCTTGGGAAGGAAAAGGCACCCCCAGATACCTGTGGTGGCTTCTGGTGGCACAGGTGATGATCAAGTATGCAGGGATGTGGTGGCCAGCTCAGGAGCTGTGGAGAGGGCTGTCAGCAGGGAGGCACAGAGTGGGAGGAGCCCCCAGGCTGACCCGGGCTCCAGCAGTGGATGTGCCAGGACCACCATTCACAGGTGAAGCATACATGAGAGTGAGGGGAGGGGTGACTGTGTGAGTAGAGGGATGAGCAAGCCTGTGGATGAGAGGAGCCCAAGAGAGAGAGATAGGTGAACAAGAGACACTGAACACAGAGGAGAGACAGATGGACGGGTAGAAAACTGGACAGACGGATGGGATACCTGGAAAAGGAGGACCAAGGGCGGGGCTTCAGGAGAATTAAAGTGAAAACCACGTGGGGTCAGAATGTGGTGGAGAACACGTCTGTGTCTAAGGCTTTCTCACCCTGGGCTGGGACTCTCCACCAGAACCCGGGAGGGAGAGAAGGGATGAATTAGGGCCCTTCCAGGTGCTTCCTTCACCAAGGACAGCGGATGAAGGAGAACAAGTGCTCCCCAACCCCAAATGCGGACGGGACCCAGGACATCAGGGCCAGGAATACTCACTGGTGGTAGTCGGGGCTGCGGCTCCATAGGTGTAATCTGTGGAGAGAAGGCGAGAGGAGCTGAGCAAGAGCTGGGGTGAACATAAAGGATTAAGGGAGAGGGGGGATGTAGGGAGCTTTGTGGGGAAAGCAGAGGGATAGAGGGGAGGGGTGTTCAGGGTGGAGGCAACGAGATGGAAGGTGGCTGGACCCAGTGATCACACAGTGATGAGAAGACTGATCCCAGACCAGAAGCATAGAGAGATGGATCATAGCTCACTTTAGAGCAATGGAGGCAACACAGAACTCTGACTGGGAGAGAGAGTGTGGCTGTAGCACAGCCCCTCACCACTGACGTAGAGGCTGTCCCCGTCCAGGGTGAGGGGAGCCCAGGTGGGCGACGCCCTGGGTCTAATGGCTCAGCTCCCTGTAGAGTCGCTCTCCGTCCAGCCTGGGACCAGCGGGGGTCAGAGTGGAAGGTGCAGATGATGTCCACCCCAGTGGCTGCCCCACCCTTCTCAAGCCTGGGGGAGGGAGAACCTGGGGACATGGAATACTGAGCAGGGGTCCTTCTGGGTGTGGAAAGCGAGAGAGGGGAAGGGAAGAGGCTGAGGGAGAGGCTGAAGGGGCTGCTCTGATGTCTGGAGAGGCTCTCCTCGGTGTCTCCCATGTGAGACAACCCCCTCACAAGTAAGGCCTGACTTCCTTTAGGATGTGGAGGGGGGCCTGTGAGTGACAAAGAGGGGTGAACACACAGACCTGAGTCAGGGGGCGCCTGCAGGTCTGCACGGACAGCAGCGAGGAGAACAGTCTCTGCCCTGTGCCATCTGACACATGCGGCAAGAAAGTACCGTTACGTTCTCTCGGTTCTACACTCCAAGGTCTTTTCTTTCTACTTCTTTCCTGCTCCACAGCCATCACCCAGGCCTAGGGAACAGTCACCTTATTCCTCATCTTATTCCCAGCACCTCCCATCTTGCCTCTTAAGTCTACATTCTTAACCATGAAGTCCATCTGAACCCACGTGCTTAGACCAAACGCTAATCACATCCTCCTTCTACTCGCATCTCTCCAGAGTCTTCCCACTGGTCTTAGAACAGAGTCCCAAGTCACCCCTGATCTGGTCCTGCCTGTCCCCCCTCGCCGGTGTGGCTCACACCCCTCCCCCTGTGTTGACTCAGCTCAGCCATCCCTCTTCTCAGTTCATGGACACACCAGGCTCTCTGCTTCAGGGGTGTCCTCATGCAGGTCCCTCTGCCTGAAACGCTCTCTTGAACACACTCCCACACCCTCACTCCAGTCTAACCCTCCAACTAGCTAAATCCAGTCCCATCTCTAGCTCTCAAGCTAAATATCAGTCCTTCTCAAGAGGGCTTCCCTGTCCCCTCAGGTTGAGTCCCCTTGTGCCAAACTCCCACATCACTCTCATCATTAACTGTCTAAAATCCAAATTCCCAAATACAATATAAATTCCACGGAGGTGGGACAAGGTCTCTCTGGTTCTCCAGGTCCCCATGTATGTGGCCCAGGGCCTGGCTCATCAGATGAGGAACCATCCCGGTTTGTCTAGGACTGCCCTGGTTTGAACACTAAACGTCCTGTGTCCTGGAAAACCCCTCTGTCCTGAGTAAACAAGGATGGTGGGTCACCATAAATTATAAACTCAAAGACTATCTATTGCATGACAAGCACACATTCCCCTCAAGAACATCACAGGAAAGCTAGAATGAAAAAGGCACACACACATACACACACAATTAGTAGAGGCCAACAACTAAATACAAAATTACTTAACAAGATTCTCTGCAACGTGAATCACCAGACCGTTATTTCAGAAAAGTTTCAAGAAACAAAGTTAATTCCCTTTAGAAGACAAAGTGGTGAGGACAGTCTTTTTAGAGACTAGTGCCCTGCCCTGCAATCTACAGTGTTGCTTAGTACTCCTCCCAATGATTTGAAATGGCATAAAGAAAAAAATGCTCAAAATAAATCTGGCTACTGGCAAATTCAATGTTAAATTTGTTATTAATACAAAGAAGTTCCAATCATCTTTTTCCCTGAATGCTCCTATATTTCAAATTTTTGTGGAGGATTTATAGGACTTTAGAAGTCAAGTTGAATGGGTCTAAGGAATGTTGCTGAGTATCCCTGCTAATATTTAATGGGATGTCTTCTAATACTACATACACACGCAAAACATTTCTGTATTTACATTATATATAAATCCTGACTTTTGAGTATTATGCAATGCAAGTAAATCTATATTTTCTACTATAATACACATTTGCAGTTATTTACACTTGTTTTATGTGTTCTTATTTGCATATAACTGTACTTACTGAAATATTTACCACACACAGCTTACCGTCTTTCCCTTGAATATAATCCATCAAACATCAATAATTTTTCTCAAGATACCCTCACTCTCAGTGTCCATGTGGTGACAACCTGAGCCCAGGAAAGCCCACTGGCAGGTCTTCTGCACAGCGGAGGCTGCCGGAACCTGTTGGTACCAGGTCCACAGGGTACTCACCTGGTCACACAGAAATCCATGGATCAGCGAGGACAGGTGGACCCTGAGCCTGGTTTCACCTCAAACTTGAGCTCCACGGATGTTTTCGTGTCTGAGGGGGGGAAAAAAAAGCGCAAACAAGCTTTTGAGGCCTTTTATAGGGTGTTGGATGGAAAGTTCACCCCATTCACTTTTCTTTTTTGTATTTACTGATTTAACTGTAACTGTTGGCTGTGACTGAATTTTCCCGATTCCTATGCAGTCACCTGCTCCCCAAGATGGGAGGAAGCAGCTTTGTGCTGTGTGCACTTGAGTCACTCAACTCACTTGGCTGGACAGAGACTTTTTGGTGACTCTGGGCCCTTTAAACAAGCTTGTCATTTAGGGACCCTGTAAGTGGCTCGATGACTTGTAAACAATTCCCACACTTCATTCAAGGCTCGGGAGATTTTCAGGCCGTGGAGCAGGTTTCCCAACCTCGGCACCACTGACATTTGGGGCCGGATGATTCTCTGTCGGGCCGTCCTGGCCCCTGGAGGACGCTGAGCAGCATCCCTGCCTCCCCCTCTAGATGCCAGGAGCGCCCCCATTAGTAACAACCGAAACACCGCCTCCAGACGCGGATAAGCCACCTGCGGACAAAATCACACGGTGACGGTGACGGCGACTCTGAGGAGGGGCCGGCGGCGCCCGGAGCCGGGAGGAACAGCAGCCTCGGGCGCCCTGAGCGAACAGCCTGGGGGAAACGGGGCTCCGGGGGGACGGAGGGACGCCGGGCCGTGACGGGGCTGCCCGCGGCCCAGGCCCCTCCCTGGACCGCGACCGGAGCCGGGACCGCCCGCCGCTTACCGCGCGTCGCCCCTTCGGCCGAAGGTCCACGGGAATGCGGTCCGCGCCGAGAAGACTGGACACACCGCGCAGACCTCCCGCTCCATCCACGGCGCCGCCCGCGCTTCCGCTTCCGGTCTCGGGCGGGCGTTCGGGGAGGACGCAGGTTCGGGGAGGACGAACCTTTGGGGGCTCTGGGTTGAGGCGGCGGGGGGGGGGGGGGGGGGGGGGCAGGGGGCGGGGCAGGGCGGGGCCGCGCACCCCAGCCTCGGGGGAGGTGTCTAGGTTCTAGAGTTAATGTGAGACCGGTGCGCGGGTTGGGTCAGCACCAGGGACAGGGAGCAGGTCTAGGGGCGGGGCTGTGGGTGGAAACCAGTTCTAGGGGCGGGGCTGTGGGCGGGGACAAGGGTGCGGGCGGGGCAAGGGGCGGGACCAGGCTGTGGGCGGAGCCAGGCCCGAGCCTTGTGCGGAGACCAGTTCCAGGGGCGGGAAGAGGCGGGGGTGGGGCTGGAATAAGTCTGGCCGACTTCACAGTGGGAGGAAATCAGCTCCAGGGGCGGGGCTGGAGGCAGGGCTTTCCGTGGACCCCATACTGTACAGGTAGCTGGATGTTGAACAGCTTTTCTTCATTCATTTCCTCACGTTTATACAGCCTCATAGAATGATGTGCCCATATTTAGAATTATAAATTTTTTGTGCGTGTTTGCTGTTCTTAATTTCATTAAAAAATTGGGTCATATATTCACATTTCTCTACAACTTACTGTCCCAAGACAGTAGATAAGGACATAACGCTATTTTAATTTTAATTTAAAAATCTGGGGGGAGGGAGGCCACTACGTCGTAGATGCACGTATAGGAAAACTTCAAAGAGTGGTGCAAAGTCAGTAAAATATTCTCACTCTATCACTGTCTCCCAGTCCTTTTGCACAGAGATAAACATCCTTTTCTCCTCTATCCTTCCAGACATACTGTGTATATGTGGGCCTGTGTATATGTTCAAGCCCAAGAGTGAGGTCCCCAAGCAAAACCTGAAGCCCATGAATTGTCTCATGCGTCAGAAGTTACTGAAAAGAGATTTAAATTTCTGGTGGAAGGAGATGAACTAGTGATGAATCCATAGGAAGACAACAAAGAAATAAGGGAATTTTACCATTTAAAAGGTCAAAGGAAAAAGTGAGAAAGAAAATGTGTTCATAATATCTGATGTAGCACATCTCTGGATAAGATTCGTATGCTATAAAATGGTAAACACTTATGTCATAAAACAGTAGACATTGAATTTTGATTTATCCTAATTCATTAAATAGTTATATTGGGCAAGGGGAATTATGTTTTTAATGTATGTAAGAACTCTTCATGCTGATTTTTTCAGAGAAGAAAGAAACTATAAATAGTCAAAAGATGAAAAATGAAAAAGTGTATGAGTAGCTAATATAGAAATACAGATTTTCAACCAGAAAATTAAAAAAGTTGTTTTTGGAACCAGAGTCAAGAGTGGGGAAGGTAGCTTTTCATTATAAGGCTTGAAGTATTATTTGAGAGATGTGCGTATAGACACACACACACGCACACACACGGGAGCCTGAATTTGTATTCCAAAGGGATCCTCTAACTCTACAAATAATTTGTTACAAGGATTCACTTTACAACAGTAGAACATATTTTGAAAACTACAGACTTCAAGCCAAAAAAAAAGCTCTCATCATCCCGGTGAAAAATGAATGGGGCATCACTTTCCAACCGACATGGTGATAAGCATTTTACACACATTACTCTTGAGTATTTTCACAGCAACCCGTAGGAAGATGGTATTATCTATCTCCATTTTGCAGATGAGGAAATTGGTGACAGCATATTGCTAAAATTTTCATATAAGTTCTCAATAGATATTGTTTTATGTTAAAATTGTTTATTGAATTTTCTTTTCATTAATAAAACGATATATGCCATTCTTACAAATAAGCAAAGGGCGTGTAAAAACAATTTAGCAAAACGACAGTTTCCTTTTGATATAATTAAATAGAACAATCACTTTATTATTTTTCTGCTCTCTGCCTCACATCTAGGAAGATATTTCCTATCCTAAAGGCTTACTAGAAAACTCTACTAAAAATCAAGAATCAGGGAATACCCATATTATGCAAGGTTCCTGAATACATGCAAAAAAAGCCATTATAACAAGTTTTTGTACAAAAATCTTAGATCATTCATGAACTGATAACAACACAAAACATGATTAGGCAAGGTAGTTCTGTAGAATGACAAATATTTAAACTTTAGACATTTAGAAAGGTAGTTCATTACAGTAACTAATGTGTATAAGAAGAAATTTTTCAAACTCATTAAGTGCCAGGAAAACGTTTGACAAATGCACTGCAATATTATTCAGAATAGCCAAGAGATGGAAACTACCTAATTGTGCATCTGTGGGTGAAAAGATTAAGAAAATCTGGGGCATCTATACAATGGAATATTATTCAGCCTTAAAAAGGAAAGAAATCCTGTATTCAGAATTGCTTGCCTGGATCATTTCAGTAGTCATGTGCTTTCTTGCTTAGCCCCCTCTGGTCCATTCACCAACCAGAAACCAGGGTGATCCTTTCACAATGTAAGCGCCACGACCTCTAATGGATCCCTAAAAGAGATTTTGGAGGTAGACTTCCTGGGTACCAGCTGTGTATAACCTCTAATATTCCTCATCCATACAATAGAGGTTAATAGTATTGTCTCCATAGCATTGTTGTGAGGATTAAATGAGTGAATACGTGTCAGACGCCTAGAATGTGCCTGGCACATGGTAAGGCAACATGAAAAATTTAACTGTAAATATAACCAAATTAAATATTGTGATGGCCTCTTAATTAAGTTGAACAATATGAAATTTCTAATATTCAACCATTTTGACCCATTATTATTGTTGAATAAATGATAAAACTCAGTCTAGGCAGGTTGTGTAGAGTCAAAAAGGATCGGATAAATGAAAATATTATTAGAAAAAATAAGCTGAAATAGATTGCTTTGCAATTTACAAAGCAGTTTCTCATACTTTGTTTCATTTAATCTCTAGAGAATGCTTTTCAGGGTATTATTACCACTGACTCTGAAGGAGTAACTGACTTGCCCCGAATCACACCACATTAAATAACACAATTAGAGTGGAAACATCATTTCGAGTATAAATCCCACATGATATTTTGTTTTCCCTTCATAATATCATCCGTCCTCTCAAGAAAGTGATGAAATAATGCTGATTCATAGGAACTTAGTCTTAAAGAGACATACTCTCAGATGATAAACACTATGTCTTTGAAACAGGGGTGTTGCGAGAAGAAACATGGGACCCATGCTTTCTGGGTTTTCAAGTCCATACTTAGAGTTCTGGGAAAGAGTAAAAGAAGGGAAAGGGTGAAAAATAGTCCAGAATGAAAAATGCTTGACGTATATGTAACTTTATTGATCACCTCAAGATTCTCTTTTTGTTTATGGTCTGTGTCACCCTACTAGAATATAAATGCTCTTAGGGTAGATCACTGCTATCTTGCAGCAAATGGTAGGGACTGAGTAAATATTTATTAAAGGAATGAAAGTGGCCTTGAATACATCTGCTCTTGACTCACCAGAGAACAGCCCCATACTAGGCAAATGGCATCATTAGTATAATTTTAAAAATCATGTCCTCATTAACTCGTAACCATGGATTCAAGGCTCCCATTTATTTCATACTTTCGAAGTACAGAAGAATTCTGGTGTATTAGGGAATGTATCCACAGCCTTGCTGTAAAATAAAGCAAGACTTTTTGGCCCATTGATTGCTGGTTCCAGCAGGGCCCATCTCTATACTTACCTCTAAACAATTAACTATAGGTTTATTATCCCAATGAACAGCAATTTGGTATGGAACCTGTTTTATCAGTGTCATGCAAAAGTAGACATTTGATATGTCTTTAAGTGGTGATATGGATAATAATGTTGATGCAGAAGAAGACAACTAAAAATTCTCTCTGATCTTTGTTAAGTGTATCTGGGTGAAGGGTATCTTGGAATCACTGGATTTCAGACCTCAAAAAGACTCATCCAACTCTTCATGTTACAGGTGAAGAAAATGAGGTCTAAAGATGTTAAGAGATTTGACCAGGACTAATTCCTGGGACTAGAGAGAGATCCTCTGATTCTCAGCTGGCCACATTGTCATAGCATCTCCAGCTCCAAACAGCCAAGAGAAGCAAGGCTGTTGATTTCTAGGTAGAAGTGATTCCCCTGCACGTTTTTACTTTCTCTCTCTTAGATGCCTGCTCTGCCCTGACAAGGAATTTATCTGATGTTTACGCTACACTTAAGAAGAGGAAAATGCTCCTGGCAAACATTATTGTGATTCGGTGTGGCACTGGAGAGCGCAGTCATGAAAAAATGAGAATCAAAAGAATAAGAGGTAAATAATATTAGAGAAGAAGAGAAAATCTATTATTTGAGTGGGACATAACTTATAAAGTTTACAACTGGTAAATAAGTTGAGTAATGTGAAAGGAAGCTAGATTCCTATATGAAACATCAAAAATACTGTTATATGAGCAAGAATTAGTTTAAGCACAAAGGAAAAGAAAGGGTGAGTCCACTGTATCCTCCTGACCTGGGACGCCCATAGTTTCCTGCCCTTGGACATTAGAGGTGCTGGTTCTCAGGCCTTCAGACTTCAGCTGAGTTATACCACCAGCTTTTCTGGTTCTCCAGCTTGCAGATGGCAGATTGTGGGACTTCTCTGCCTCCATATTCCTGTAATACATCTCCACATCTCTATGTTTATATATATTCTATTTCTATTTCTCTAGACAACCGTGACTAATACACGTGGATGACAAAGTCCATAGTAGGTGCACAGAGAGGAACTTTCGCAAAGCAAAGGAGGCTCCCCCACCCCACAGGAGAAAGCAACTCATCCTATCCTGGCAGCATGCATCAGCACATGCACGCGCGCACACACACACACACAAACACAGCTAACCTTAGAAATGTACTCAAGCTCAAACTCTCTCTCTCTGCCCTATAGGTCATCGCAGTGGTTATTTCCACATGGCATGTTATAAATTCTTTGCAGTTTATTATGTCTTTCCTCGCGTTAAGACTAGGTCAAACAGGGGCGGTGAGTCTGTTTAGCTTTTTTGTAGATCACAGGTTTTACACCAGAGTTTTGCATGTAGTAGGTGCTCTATAAATAGAACGACCAAATAGTTTTCTCTCCAAACTGGAACATATTGAGGAATGAAAAGGGTAGTATTAATAATTATGATAGGACAACAGGAAAAATATCTGCTGAAGACAGAAATTGAGGATTTAAAAGGTAAGGTGAACTGATCAGTTTTACATTTTAAACAGATCACTGTAACTAGAATCTCGTAGGCTGATTACAGGGAGAGAGGATTTGGAAATCTTAAGCTGTAATTGCCAATTTATTGCAGTATACCAGAAAAACTTGATATCTTTGCATAAATGTAGTTAAGTGGATGGGTTTAAAATATTTCAGGAAGTGAACTTCTAGTATTTGAATTAGATAGGTAGGTAGGTAGTTAGGTAGGTAGGTAGATAGATAGATAGACAGATATAATATACGAGCTCTTTTTCTGTGCCAAGCCATATGAGAACACTGTTGAGGGAAACATCTAGAAAATCTACATTAGTCATGTCTATATGGAGTATCCCATTTAGTGAGAACTGAATATTGAAAGAAAGAGATGATGCACATATAAGTAAAGTAGAAAAAAATATCAACAAAGAGGAAAAATGGAGTTTTGTAATTTAGGTTGCTAGAGCAGGAGAGTTCACTGTGTGGGAATGGTATTTTGTGTCATTTCGGAAAGGTGATTAGAAATGATTCAAAAGTGAAGAATCTGTAGGAGGATACAGGAGGGTGGATGGATGGGTCATTGATATGAATGTGGGGTGGCAGAGTGTCCAGAATGACACTCAGGGACAGACAGGATATTAGCACAAACAAGTGAATTTGGGAACGCTGAGAGAGAAGTGAATTATTTGGGAAAGTGTTTTTTTCAATTTGGAACCTGGACACTGTGAGTCGAGTCATCGCTGATGGGCTGAGTGGGCAGGTTGATATTTGGGTCTGGGGGGCAGAGTCAGATCTGTGCTGATTCTTTGAACATTTTTAGCTCATTAGTGGTATTTGAAGCCAGTGAAATGGATATGATTGCCTAGTAGGAGGGTGCAGGTGGACAGCAGATGTCAGAGCAGGGCTGACTTCTGGGAAGCATCAGGCATTGTGGGTTGGTTATAAAGAGAAGCCAACAAGTGACTCAGGAAGTTTGGAGCAGGAGAAGGACAGTGTAGCACTGGTGGATCCCAAGGACAAATGAGCTTTCTAAAGGAACTTGAAGGCCACAAAGTCACATGCTACTGCAGGACATGTCAGACAAATAATGAAAAGGCCACATTGGAATAGTAAGAGCCGTGACCTGTGAGCTAAGCAAGAGAAGCATCCACAGAAGGGGGACATGGGATCGGTTGCCAGTGTGGAAACAGAGGCATTGGGATGTAAGTGAACTTTTCACAAGGAGTCCCTGGCAGGAGGAGGAGAGGGAGGACATCGAGGGTGAGGGGCATTAGGAACAATGGATGAGGGATTGGTTTGTAGATGGTAGAGATTTGTGCATATTTGAAACATGAGGCATGATCCCAGTAGGGAGGTGATTGAAAGTACTGCGAATATTGAAAGCATGAGGTCATTGAAATGGAAAGATGAGATGAAAATCAGAATGGTTTTAGCTAAGAAAGAAATATATCTGTATAAAACAACAGAAATGGTGTGATAAATGAATTGCTTATGCGGAAAATTTCTAGATCTGATGACTAGAGTGTGAAATAGTTCTTGTGTGGTGGTTAACAATTTGTCTGTGAGATATGAAGTAGGTCAAGAGAAAATAGTTTTATGGAACTCAAGAAATGGAAAGAAATTAACAGAGCATTCAGGAAGCATTAGAGAATGCATGGAGGCCCATTGGTTGCTGCTGATTCTCTGTTGGGACCCCCAGGCTCCTCGTGTGCTCTCTCTTCAGCGGCGATCCTCAGTGCAGGTGTCAACATGGCATGGCAGGAATTTGGAATCATCCAAAGTCAGAGGCTTGCAGGGCAGATATGATGAGAGTAAAGAATTAGGGAGCGTTGTCAGTGGGTTATTGAAATGATGGACCACAGAATCCAAGATTAATATGGAGGAGTAGGAAGAGAGAAGGAAGAGAGCCTTGTTAAGATACTCTAACTGGAGTAATCTATTTTCTTAAAGAATGGTTGTATACGGTAGAGTTCTTTGTGTAGAAACTAGAAATGTGGAAATTTGTGGTGAGAATGTGGTGTTTCTGAGTTACTGATTTACAAGCAGGAGAATTTTGGGTGAAAACAGGCTCTGGGTGTGGAAGTGAGTATCTAAGGGTGGAAGAGTGCGTGATTTCATTAGAGATGGGACACTCAAAGGAGTTATGGAGTCCTTGGATCTCTGTGTCCCAATAACGTAGGTTACAGGGTACCAGCATGTGTATAGTTGTCAATGATAGAGAAGGGAAGAGAATAACATCCTTAAGCAAGACGGAGGAGGCAAGTTGGTCTGGATTTGCACTGATAGTGACACATCAGCTTGATAGTGTCCCAGAATCCCGTTCTCAACGTCTGATGCCTATATCAGCAGCATCAACATCAGCTGGGAACGTCTTAGAAATGAAAATTCTCCGTTGCCTCCCCAGACCTACTTGGGTTGAGTTCCAGCAATCTGAGTTATAAAAACTCTGCAATGATTGTAATGGACAGTATGATTTGAGACACATTTCTCCAGGGAGAGAAAGAGGGTGCAATATCCAAATGAGCTGCGAACATTCTCCATGGATGGTAGTCTTCATCCTCCTCTTTGTTCCAATTTTGCATTTTATTCTGTTTTTAAAGAGAAAGCTCAAAAAATATGTCCTAACTTCATAGTAGAAACAATGAGACCATGAAACTAAAACCAAGTAGAAAACTGAAGTTCTATGCAGTCTGAAGGCTGAGCAGCTGTATATTCCAGAGGTCAGTTACTAGAATCGCTTCCCATCCTGGCAGTGAGGTCATGTGCAGTCAATGGGAGGAGACCTTGGAGAATCCCCAGCAAGTCTGTGGATACAGGAGACTGCAGGGACTCCAGGCCTGCAGCAGTGAAGGAGAACTCTTAAGTCCTTTGGATTCACAAATACCTTAAAAACAGTTGCACTGGGGGGTCCAGGTGAATCCCTGGGCCGTGGCTGAAGCTGAGGGGTCTGCACACCAGCCCTGAGCCCACCCCTGGCCAGTGTCCATATTGGGCAGAGATGAGTCCTGGTTTGGGTCTGGGTCTCTCATAGCCCCTCTGCAGGCAACGAGCATCTTTTGGAGATATCAGGAGACAGACACAGAAAGTGAAGAAAAGCATGGGAGGGAGTGACTGTGGCCTCGAGGACAGACGAGATTGCCCGGGAGGCAGAGAGAGCAAGGAGCCAAGAAAGGCATCCTGAAAACACAGTGAGAAAAGCAACATGGGTGCTGAAGAAAAAGAGAGTGATGTGGTTGAGAAATTCCCCATGAGACAGGCTTGACTCTCACAGCATCTCTTTGTAACGTCCGTCGTGATCTTTACCTTTCATGATAACATCAATTTTTATTTACCATGATTTTTCTTCCTTTTTATATTAAAATTGATAGGATAATCGATGCTGAGGAATTAGTGTTTTGAACTTATATCTGTTTTTTCATTGAGTGTTAACTCAATGAAGAGATGATACCTACTTGAATGAGATTTATCTTTTAATATATATTAAATCTGATTCCATAAATTATTCTGATTTTGCATGTAATTTTTTTTTTTTTTTTAGCTGAGGGAGATTCACCCTGAGCTAACATTTGTTGCCAATCTTCCTCTACTTAGTATGTGGGTCACCGCCACAGCATAGCTGCTGAGTGTTGTAGGTCCACACCTGTGAACAGAACGTGGGCTGCCAAAGCAGAGCTTGCCAAACTTAACCACTAGGCCAGGGGCCAGAACTATGATTTTGCATCTAATTTTAACATAAAATCCATCAATCTTTCTCTTCTTTGTCACATGTTAATTCAGACATAGGTCATTTCTGTATCATGAATTAAGTATCTCTTGTTTGTTACCTGGCAAACCTGTGTAGCTTTGATTTTGGAATCTTAAAAATGAGCATACCCCCTGGGGGCATTATTTTCCCCGTAGAGAACCTTGGCAGCAGACTCATTGCCTTCCTTCCCACACTAGATCCAGAGTCGTGGAAATGTGTTCGCCTTGCACACAGCACAGAGCACATAGGAATTACTCCACAAACATGTGGTAAGTGAACAGTTGGTGGCATCATCAGGTCATTCACAGAACGAGACTGAGAGAGAGCTTCCTTAGGTCAGGAAGGAGAAGCATTCCTTTATATTTTCAATCAATGTTTTAATTTGTAACATTGTAATGTGAACACCGAGTATACTATTTGTATCAAAATTGTGTTCTGAAAGTTTTCAAAAATCTCTAAATCTCAGAGTAGAGGAAAATCAACCTCTGTGAACCTGTCACTTGCTTCAAAAATTATCAACTCGTATACCATCTGGCTTCGTTTATCCTCACACCCACCCCGCTAGAGTTAACCAGCTGAGATGACTGAGAGCACATCATTTCAGCTATAAATATTTTCAGTTTCTCTTACAGATGAGGGATTTTTTGAACACAAACACACTAATGTTATCACACACAAAAATAAAAGTGTCATTCCTATAATCAACTATCTGGTCAGTATCCAAAGTCCCCCAGTTTTCTCAAGATGATTTCCTGGTTTTGCATTTTATTGGAGTCAGGATCTTTAAAAAACCCTTTTTTTGCAATTGCTTGATGTGTTTCTGAAGTGGCTTTTACTCTCTTACTAGTTCATGCATCTTGATGTTTGGGTGGGATATGCCTGTGTGTGTTTACATGTCTACACCAAGCTGTGAATTCTTTCTTTCCTGGATGGCAGTGCCCTGGCAGGAAGGGCCTGTGCTGTGGGAACCAGGATTTCTACTCTGCATCTGGCTGAACTGAAAAGGCGTCCCTGGGTGACACTTGCAGCCTTCAGAAAGGAGGGGGAAGAAGTACCAAGGAATTCAAGACAATGGCCCTTGTCTTACAGGGTGTTTCCAGGGCATGATGTTCAAAATGCCGGGTGGTAACCCTTTAGCTCCTAGTCGTAGGGTGGATTCTGGGTGTGAGCTCAGAGTAGTGTCTGTTTACCACCCATGTGGGAAGCGTTTCAGTATTTTAATTGGTAAGTTTGTGTCTGTTGTGTCTGTGTTGTCTAAGATGGGTTGCATTCCCCTGCTGGACCCACTCCTATACCTGCCCCTCTCGTGCCTCATCTTTCAAAACTCCCAACAGGCAAGTTTCACATCCCTGTAACACACATCCACATAACCACAGCACAGACTGGGGAAAAGAACACAGTCATCCCAGGGGCTACGTGCTCTATGCGCTCAGGCCCAGCTGCCCCTTTGGGACAAGTCAGTAACAACACGACTGAGTGTGTAAACTAGTGACCGTCTGAGACCATGGACCTCAGAACACCAAGGTCCCAGATGTCACCCTAGGCAGCA
The DNA here is from genome assembly GCF_020826845.1 of Diceros bicornis minor. Taxonomy (NCBI): domain Eukaryota; kingdom Metazoa; phylum Chordata; class Mammalia; order Perissodactyla; family Rhinocerotidae; genus Diceros; species Diceros bicornis. The sequence continues at coordinate 17,109 of NW_026691210.1, read as the reverse complement.
ATGGACAGTGTGGGTCATTCAGTGGCCAGGATTAAGGTCTATTATCTTGGCAAACCAGAGGTCACCCCGATCCATCAGGCCCAGCCAGGGAGGAATGGCCACGATGTACCTGACAGAGAGGCTGGGGGCCTTCTACGGAATTTCTGCCCAAAAAGAATCATATAAGGAAATGCGGGGATGCTGGAAATCCTAGTTCACAGGGAGTGGCGAGGTTTATGGAAGAAAGTCCTATTGTAGGTTTAAAAGCTGCCTCATGAATCTTTTCCTCTGGATATGAAACAAGTGGGAAAAGGACTTCCATGGCATGGGCCAGGATCCCAGGAGGATTCCAATCTAGGCGAAGGGTGAACAGGGAGCCCTAGAGGCGGCCTGATGGGGATGTCCTGTCGGCCCTTAGTCCATCAGCACATGGTCTTCCTCTGGCCTTGTCTTTTCCACATGCAAACTTTTATCTTTTTACATTTTTTCCTCATTTAGTGTTGATGCAAATCTAGAGACTGATTAGAAAACGGTAACTTCCAATAGTTGGTCAAAAGAAACCTCAATGGGAGAAGCAGAAAACATCCTTCTTCCTGGAAAGCTGTAGAAAGACAGCCGCTGCCCTGGGGAAGGACATGGTCCTGGCAAGTGGTATTTGAAAGACATCTACATTTCAGTGGTTGTTGCTCTGCCTGGGAAAGTCCCTCCAACCTCTACATCCAGGGAGATCTGAGGGGCTGTCTCTGCTCCTGGCCCAGGTGAACCACACTGAAATGCACCTGTCCTCTGAGGAAGGGGGACTTGAGGGTGTCATTCAGTAGCCAGGGAGGGGACTGGCCGTCCTCCCTTCTCCCACATACCATAAGCTCTGACCATACATGAGTTCTTAATTCAAGGCGGAATGTGAGATTCTGTGTCTCATTTACATGAGCATAAGCAGTGAAAGAACCACACCACAACACCCAGGCTGTGACAGAAACAGAACTTACTGCAACATTCAAATCTGATATTTACTCTTAAACATATACTAATGCTCCTCCTCAATGGATAAACAGTCCCTGGGGTGCAGATGTCAGGGATTTGGAGGGGGGTCGTGCCCTCCGCCTGGGGCTTTAGGGGAAACCAGGGAAAGTCTTCAGATGTCCTCCTTCACTTGGGGTGGGGGGGGAAGAGCTGACCCGGTGCACCCCGAGGGTCCCAGTGGCCCTGCTGCTCAGGAGGAGCTGCACTTGTGGTCTCCAGAGGGTTATGGCTCCTTGCCAAGGGCACGGTGGCTGAAGAGAAGAAACAGACTATTTTGGGGAACCTTCCTGAGATTCACGGCACACCTCCCTGCCCCACAACACTCTTATCCAAACCCTGTGCCGAGTGCTCAGTCCATCAACAGCACCTCGTTTGTCCCTGATGGGGGAGGCATCATTTAGCATCACTCATTTAAGAGGAGGCAACCGAGTCCCAGAGAGGAGAGGGGAGCGGCCTGTCCCAGGCCTGGCCAGCACTGGAGCTGGGATCCAGGCCCATGCTTAGCCCGAAGCTGTACTGAGCCCCTGGATTCAGTCGCTGCTGCTCCTGACACTCACTCGGCCCTGAACTGGAGGATGTCCGGTTCCTCTTTCTCCTGAAGAGCCGCATTTTGCTCGTCTTCTGGTGTGTGGGCTCCAGCCGGCAGGAGAGGCAGTAGCTACAGGACAGAGTGGCCTGTGAGCTACCAGGAGCCGCACCTCAGGTGTCCCTCCCAGAGCCTGCCAGCAGCTGAGTCCCGGTGCCCCATGGGTCACCACGCAATGAGGTCTGGGGCTGATCAGGGAGCCAGGCCCCACGCTCTGCAGCCGGCCGGCCGAGAGAGTCTGGCCTGCCCTCACCCAACTCCTGTGCCCCTCACCTCTCATCAACACTGAGGGGCTCCATCGCCTGGAACCAGGCCCCAAATCGCTCCTCGGGATTCAGGTCATATTCACTTGCAGCCTGCTGGAGCAGCTGGATCTTCCTAATGACTTTGTATTTCTGGGAGGAAGGACAGGATGCAGACAGGTCCCGGGTGGGGAACCCTGCCAGGGACTTGTGCGGAGTGAGGATCTGGTCTGGGGTCTGTGCTCACTCGGGAACCCTCCTTCCTTCCCACTCCATTCAGGACTTGCCTGTCCTCACAGTTGGCTTGAATTAGTTCCTCATCCAGGAAGGTGTCCTTGATGCCAGCCCCTCCCGCACCCGCCAACGTGATGGGATTCCCAGCTTTGTAGCATCTAACTGTCCCAACAAATATAAGACCCGAGGGATGAGGACACGTGACATCTTGCCACGGGAGGTCTGTGATTTCCACTTCCCCACCCTCCCCACAGCTGCTGACCTCACGCCATTTCTGGAAGTTGACCAGATTTCCCTGGAAGGGAGACAGCCAATGTCCATCAGTAACGGCCCCCTAAGCCCATAACCAGCCCCCATCCCACCCCTTCTCAGGCTGCAGGAATGTCAGGGCCCAGCAGAGGGCAGACCTTCCACAAAGAGAACTTGACACTGGGCCAGGCTCTGGGCTCCAGAGCAGGAGGGACAGGGGAGCTGAAGCCAGAGACCTTGCAGCCCACCCATTTCTGATGACAGACGGGAAGACTGAGGCCTCAGGCAAAAAGGGACAGCTGGACCACAGATGTGCTTCCTCACTTGCAGGGGCTGATGGCACTCCCCCAGGGGCAGGGCCCAAGGGGGAGGCTGAATCCAGCTCAGACACAGCCTCCTGCAGCTTTGCAGGCAGGCAGCTATGAGCTTCACTAGTCCTGAGAGCCTGGTAGGGGGCTTACGCGGAGCCTCCATTCACGCATCACTAAGACGGGCCTGACTCTGACTCCCTAGCTCCCAGGGGTGGCCATGATGCTCTCATGAGAGGAGGTTTGCCAGGTACAGAGAGCTCAGGGCCCAGTGCAAGGCTCTCGCCTCCCAAACCACAGGATCCTGCTCCCTGGCCCCACCTCCAGGCTCACTCACTTGTAGATCATCCTCCATCCCAATGTCCAGCAGTTTCAGGTGATTGAGGAACGTGCCCAGGAAGGGGACGACACCCTGTGAAATCAGGGTGGGAGTGGGGATGAGTCCCAGCTCTCAGGTGCCCCCATGGACCCTCCCCCAAATCCCTTCACCCCAGCCTCCTGCCCACCGCAGACTCCCACAGAGAGCAGCCTAGGACCCTCAGCAGCCTCCCCCCTGTTGCACCCTCCAGGACCACCCAACGTCCCCCGTCAGCTACCAGGGGCGGCTTTTGGCAAATCCCAGGGTGTGCGGTCCCTGCCACTCCCCCCGCAAATCCATCTTGCGCCCAGCCATTCCAGGCCTCCTCCTGGTCACTTCCAGGGCAGGCATTTCAGGCTCTGGGGCTCCAGGAGCTGGGCTGGAGGAGGAGGGACCCCTCTCTTGGGGAGGCCTCCAGCCGTGAGGGGTGAGACCCCCTCCTCTGACACCTGGACCCTCCCCCTCAGGCCCCCTCACCTGCTGCTGCTGCCTCTCCTGGGCTCCCTGGGGGTCCATCTCTTGGGTGGCCCACACAGAGTTCACCTCCTGCAGGGTCAAGGACAGGCTCAGGGAGGCCATGCTACCTTCCCCGTGTCTCCCAGGCCCCTGATCCTGGACCCTGGACATCTGATGTCTATGGCGGCTCCCATTCCAGAGTGATCTGATTCTAGATCACTCCCAGCTCCAACACTCCCTCCTCTGTGCCCTCAGGCCTGCCTAGGCCCCTAAGCCTCTCTCCTCCTCAAGAAAGTGTGAGGAGGACTCCCATGCCTCCCAGGGTCCCCTGAGGACTGTGTCATCTGACTGTCACCAGTGCTCTCCCCTCCCCCCTCGAGGAGGAGGAGCACAAAGCCGCTGCACATTCCTCTCCCCCTTGTACCTCATCACCCCTGTGAGGCCTGCACCACAGATCATCTCCCTCCATTTCCCAGATGAGGAGACCGAGGCCCACAGAGGGGTGGTGACTTGCTCAGGGGCCACAGAGGAGAGACCACTCCCCCTCCCAGCCAGAGGCCCTGGCCCCCGGCCTTCACTCCTCCTCCAGACACACCTCTGACCAAGGCCCTGTCCTCTGGACTCTCGGGGTGTGTTGAGGCCCTCAGTCAGCCTGAGCCATGGATCGGGAGGCACAAGGTGTCTCAGGGGGCATATCCAACTGGCTTCTGCCTGTCCCAACCCCTGGGGTTTTCTGACTCCAGCTGGACCTGAGGCCATGCCAAAGGCCTCAGCTCCCTAGGATCCCCTCAGGATGGTCCCTGCACAGAACTCCTCCTTCATTCACTCAGGAAGGGGACCCCCTTGTGCCACATCTGAGTGACAGTGTAGGGGGTGACCAGGGCGTTGGGTGATGGTGACATTTGCATCCTTTTTTACTTGGAACCTTCTAATGTCCTGCCAGGAAGGTCCATTAAGAATCTGTAGGTTCCCCGATAATTCTCATTGCCATCTGGGGTGTATCCTTATCAACAAGTCACCTGGGGAGACTCTCACTGAGTTTTCAGCAGTAACCACTATCGGGATAGAGTGCAGAGTCCCAGAGAGCACACAGTTCTGTGCCAGATCCACCATTCGTTCCAAGGCTGGGCAGCCCCTGTGTCCACCTGGCCTGTGTGACCACACAGTGCCCGTCCCTGGGGCAGGCAGAGTGCCCTTCCCTGAGAGGTGCAGTGCAGATAGAAGGAGCAGCAGGGACCTGGCTTCCTGAGGACAGACCGGGCTGCTTTAGGAGGAAAGGAACCCCCACCCACTCCATCCACCCGCCAGCCTGGAGGAAGATGAGGGCCAGCTGATGGGCCCGCATGGAAGCTAGAGACCTGCTCATTCTGCCAGCTCCTCACCTCCTGGAACAGTCCAAAAAACACCACTCTATCCCGTGACCAAGGCCTCCTGCCCCAAACAGTCCCCACCTGCCCTTGCAGCTCACACCACCTGCTTCCTGTCAATCTGGACAAAACAGACCGTTATGTCTCAGAGAAACTTTCAGTGAAAAACTAGCCAAAGCACACTCTGCCTGGTCCCTCCTCCCCCCTCCCCTCCCCTCCTTCCAGATCTCCAGCCTCCACGCACCTCCATGAGCAGCTTCCTGCTCTCCCGCTGGTCCGTTTTGCACAAGGTTTTAAATTTTTGGCAGTTCCTCCTGAGGAGGGAAAAAAGGAAAGAAACACTGTGGGGTGGTTTAAGGGTAAATCCCTTTTGTTTGAAAACCCAGAATTATCCAGACAGCCTGGATGAGCGTTTTCAATGTGTGCTCTGAGCCCTGAGGTCTCTGGGACTGGGGAGGGAGCTCTCCTGTTGTCACCTGGGGCCTTCGTTCTCTTATCTACTGAACAAATCTGTTTTAAACAGTCTTGATTTCAGGTGGACAGAGAGTTCTGTTGCTGCAAAGCAAACCCTTGAAAATGTTCAATTTAGTTCGAGCCAGGGTCTGGCACTTAGGGAAACTGATTCCTAAAGCAGAACCACTGGCCTAAGTTTCCAGAAAGACTCCAAGCCTCCCAACCAGGTCAGACCCTGTCCCCAGGGTTCACTGTCTCCCAGGATGTCCCAGCTTACTGAAGGGCAGTGGCAGCCCTGTGGGGGGTGTCTGGTTCACCCAGGTGGTGACGCATGGAGAGAGGCCTACGCACCTGGACACCCGTCCCCACGTCTTTTTTAAACGCTGAATGGAGGGGCTCTGCAGGGCCCAGAGGATGGCATGGAGTGATGAAAGGTTCCTCAGGCCTTTGCACTCCTGGGGAAGGGAAGGGAATGAGCTGTGAGGGGAGCTGGAGCCCTGCTTCCTCTGGCTTTGGTCACCTCATGGACGTCCCCTGTCCTGGATGAGACAGAGGCTCTGGAAACCTGAGAAGAGCACAGCTAGACCCTGATGAGGAACACTCCCAGGGAGGAGGATTTTAGCTCAAGCCAAGGAAGGAGCCCAGGAAGGGGTGAGCATCCCACCACTGGGACCAGGAGTCAGGTCATTGAGACACTGGCAGGAGGGGCCTAAGGACTGTGCAAAGGCTCAGACCACAAACTTCAATCCCGACAGCTGGAAAAGGAGAAGGGGCAGTTCCCACGACTCCAGAGAGGGGCTCAGAGGGCCTCCCACATCTTACCTTGGCCACCTGGATCCAGAGCTCCACCAACCTGGCCCTGTCCTGGGCTGTCATGGTCGGGTCCCCGAGGCAGGTGGTGATGACACATTTGACCACTCAGATAAAGTGGGTCATGGTGGCACGAATGGTGGGTGCCAGGAACTCATTGGCCCTGTTGTCCCACTGGGACCAGATGGAGTCCAGGAAGTGGCGGGGCATCAATTTCATGAACAGCTCCTGGGGAGGACAGGGAGTGTTACCCAACCCTGCCACATCCCAGCTCAGTGTCCACAGCCCCCAGTCCCAGGCCGGGTCAGTGGTGAGAGCTGGAGCTCAGGAAGCTGAGAATGTGGCCTGAGACTTGTGGGAGTCCCTGGGTGTTGCCTGTGTCCCCTGAGAGCACCCAGCACAGGATGACCCAGGACCCGATACTGTGGTGCAGGATAGTGACATTTGCTCCCAGCCCAGTCTCACTTCCTCCAAGCACCAGAACTCGGCTCCTGCTTGACCATCTCAAGGGGAATCTTCCAACCATTCTGATTATCCTGGGGTCTGACTCCTCTTTCAGATGCACATTCCCCCAAGGCAGCAACAACCACGGGCTTTGATTGTCTGCCATGTAGTCATGGACATATGAGGTGCCTAATAAGTGCTGAGGCTCTTGAGGCCTCTCGGGCAAATGAGTATTCTACCCGAGGACCTGATAGCACTTCAGTGAGCTCCCCACCCCCAGCAAAGAGCAGACTCTGCCCAACTTCCTCTCTGCTCCACCTCATCCATCTGCACAGCCACTCTGCATGGCAGATGCTCTCAGTGTCCATCTCTCCTGTCCACATGAGGACAGCAAAGGCTCGAGAGTTAAGAAGGCTGCTCAGGTCACATGAGGGTAAGTGGGAAAGCAAGAGGTTGGACCGAGATCATGGGATTCTAGATCAGGAAATGGCAGGTCTGGGGCAGCTGATGGCACAGGGGAAGGCCGGCCCCACCTGCCCTGAGAGCCCCGCTGCTCACCACATCCATCAGTGTCAACTGCTCTGCCACCAGCCGGGGAGGGAACTCCAAGAAGTCAGGCTTCTCCTCTCTCAGCAGCTTCTTGGTGCTCAGGTCCGAGGGGCAGGTGGGCTCCAGGGCTGGATCTGGCTCTGCTGTTATCTCTCCAGGTGGAGGGAGGATTCTCCCTGGAGCCAATGGTCCAGCTGGCTCCAGCTCAGGAGCTGGCACTGGGGCTGGAGCTGACGTCGGTGGTGTCTCTGGCCCTGGAGGGACTGATGGAGGTGACACTGGCTCCAGCTCTAGCACAGGTGGTGGAACTAGAGCTGGAGCTGGATCTAGCCGTGGAGCTGGCCCTTGCTCTGGCTCTGGAGCTGGAGGCAACTCTGGAGATGGTACTGCAGCAGGAGAAAGAAACAGTTTCACTCAAGTAGCTGACTTCCCCTGTGCCTGTCAAAGCCAGGAAAGACCCCACTGCCTTGAAGTGAACCAAGCCTCTGAACACTCTGCAAATTGTCATCCCAGACTGCAGTCGCCTCACCTTCCAGCTCTGCCTCAATGGGCCGTGGATGCTCCAGCTGGACCTGGAGAAGGTAGGCGTGGCCCTGCAGCCCCGAGCCAGGCAAGCTGAGATGCAGAGAGGCCAGCTTCATGCTGAAGCAGGGATAGTGCAGGGGCTCCCAGAAATCCTGCCCTGGGTCCAGGCAGGTTCCCACCAGAGAAGAGATGGCACTGGGGGAGGCAATTGGGCAACAGAGTCAGAGGCCTGGCCTTTCCCTCCACACTTCTCACCCAAGGCACCCTGGCTTGGGGCTGGGCCCTATGCCTGCCCCTCTCCATCCAGGTGAGAGCCACAGGGCAGTCCTGACCCCTGTGAGGCTGTCCTGGCAGTGGCAGGCCTGCTTATCCAGCAGGTTGACACAGAGTCTGTTGTGACTCTCTTCCCACTGACACTCTTCTCCTGAAGGTCTGGGACACAGCCCACCCCAGCACTCCATGCACTTGTGCAACTGGATTGAGCACTGAGACAGATTTGTGACCAGGTTGCTCACACGCCTCCTGTTCTGGGCCTGGAGGCGGTGGTCAGAAGAGGTAGATGTGGAGAAGGGGAGGCAGATTCAAATGGGTCTGTGGTGGGAATGGGTTTCTAGGGGAGAACTCAGCCCAGCCACCCCTCTGGTTCCCAGGGGTCCTGGCACCCATCCATAGCTCTTTGACTCCTGTCCTCCTGGAGTGGAAGCCACCGGGCCTCTGCCTTCCCATGGGAATCAAAAGATGCGTGAGATGCGGCTTCTGACAGGCTCCCCTCAGCCACAGCCTCCATCTCTCCCCCCACAGCTTGTTCTTTAGAGACAGGAGGCCGTCCTTCTGCACCCAAAGACCACTCACTTTTTTAGGTGGTCCTGCGCTCTGCCCTCCTGGCTGGAATAAGGGGAGATGCCTCCAGATGTAAAGGAGGCTATGAGGGCATCCCTTGGGATGGAAGGTGGATGACAAGACCTGCGAATGATGTCTAATGTCAATGTCTGACTCTCAGACGGAAATTGAGGCCACGCATTGTGTCTCCTTCATTCACTGGGTTTACTGTCTCCAAATGTCCTGCATGCAGTAGATGCTTAATCTACATGGTTTATTGAATGTAGTCCACCCAGAACCATCCCAGACACCTGAGTGGGCCTAGGGCCTCTCTGCTGCCCCAGAGATCCTTGACTGGCTACCCCAAGGAAAAGGACCAGGACCAGCTGGATGGAATCTCCAACTCCTTGACAGGGTGGTTTCCATGTGCTTTTCCAAACTCAGAAAGGCCGCATCTCAGAGATGGCTGAGGCAGACTACTTTTCACGGGGAAGAGAGAAATAAACACCATGAACAACCACAGCACGTCCACAGCCCTCTCTGCAGAGCCAGGCACCAGGTAAGCACCTGCCATGGCTGATCCCATTAGTTCCTACAATATCCCCATGAAATTTATCCTCTCCCACCCTACTTTTCAGAGGAGCAAACTGAGGCTCAGAGAGATTTGCTGACACTCCCAGGACACGCAGCTGGCAGGGGGCAGAGTCACCACTGTGCTGAGGAGGGAGTGGCCACTCACCTAGTAAACAGCTGGTCCAGGACCTGGTGGGATGTGTCTAAGGCCAAGTAGTTGACCATGAAGGTGGTGAAGCTAGAGATGTTCCTCCTCAGGAAAGCTGGTGTGATGGACTCTGTCAGCTTCTTCATCATGCCTGTCTGGAGGGCCCGCATCCTGCAGGCCTCATTTAAATTCACGGTGTACTCATCCTCACACTGAGGGAGAGGAGGAGGTACATACACTCAATGACATCATGGTGAACCAGCGGGAGGATTGAGGTGACTTTCTACCCTCCTGTGTAGCTGGTGGGAAGGAGTGGAGGTCCAGATTCCTTTGGGAGTGGGACTGTGGAGCACTCTAATGAGAAAACCCTGGGGGGTTCCAGGGGAGACTCAGATTTGAGTCTGCATTCTAGTAGTGCCTTGGTCATCTCAGAGTCCTGGGTATGAAGACCCCTCTGCACCCACACTCACCTCAGACCGGCCCTCTTCATTGATGGGCTGGTGCGCCTGTGTCCTCTCCAGGGAGATGGTGAACTGGAAACCATCTACCAGCTCCTCAACCATCACTTGGGTGCAGCTCTGCAGCGACAGTGCCCAGAAGTCAGGCCAGGAGGCATCAGGGGCCTGCCTAGACTTCGCCACAGAGGGAAACCCCACCACAGTTCAGACACAGAGGGGCATCTGCATAGTCTCCATCAAGGAAGGAATGTGATGAAACCTCGACGGCCTGGGATTCACATGTTGGTAGAAGAGCTTGGTCCCCAGCACTCACCTTCCTCTCCTGAAGCCAAGATCTTCAGTATGAACATGACACACCACCAGATCTCCACCATTTAGCTACCTGCTCCTGCTCAGGGTGGTTCCTCCTCATACTACCTTCTCTAACTCCACCTCCCACATACACACACACACACACAATGAGGGTCAAAGGGTGTGGGGCTGTCCATTTGGGATCACAGTTGTGTCCTGACCTAGAGTGGGCTGCCCTGGGCTACGCTGTTACCTGGGCTAGCTGGTTCCTCCTGCTAAAAGACCACAGGCATTCGAGGTGAGGGCTGAGCCAATGTCTAAAGCGACTTAACATGCTCTCATTCTTGGCTTTCCGGGGGCCAGAACCTCGGAAAGTCACGGGACAACACGAGAACATCCTGCTGTGTCGAGTGTCTCCACTCAAATGAACTGGACAGGAGGCTGTGGTTACAGTGTGGGTGCCTGGTAACCAGAGTTCTAAGTTCTGTTGGGGGCTGTCACCAAGGAAGTGAGGTCACTTCTTCAAGGTTCTATTACTTGGCCCCTTCCTTCAATCAGACCCACTCAAAGCCCCCGGTAGACTGTTGGCTGCTCTCCCTCCTTGCCCATGTCATCTCCATCACTGTACACAGATATCCATGACCACCCTCCCCACAGCTCCTTGGGAGGGGAACCAGTGGCCAGCTTTGAGGAGACAGAGCTGAAGTCACACCTCTTTTATCCTACCAGTTCTGTGTCCTGGAAAAGCCACTGTGCCTCTCAAGATCTCCCCAGTCTCCCAACCTGCACAATGGGGGTGGTGCTAAAAACAGCTTTCTAGGAACATCGTCAGGTGTATATGAGATAATACCTACAACACCTGTGGATTGGTGTCACATGTGTCTAATGCTGGCCCTTCCATCTATGTCAGTTCCATCTGTGCAGCCTCCACAAACCCCCACTCCATACTTCTTGTCACACATCATTGGCCTGAATTTGGTCTGGTCACTCTTATATGCAAGAGGGCTTAGGAATTTTATCTTTTAGTTTGTTGAATTGCCACCCAAAATAAAACTGATTCTCTGTTCTGAATATTAAGGGAGAAGGTGAACATTGGAAACAACCCGTGCTCTCTCCCTACACTAACCTTCAAGTTGAAGGGGAGGAGATGAGCTTTTCAGATGAATCAAGCATGTATTTACCTACCACAGGCTCTCTTTTCTTGTTGTTTATTCATCCACAGAGAACAAGAAGCCTTCTTCCAAACCAGAATGTATGAGACTACCACTGCCCTCTGTTCCCAGCAGAATGACCAGAACCAATTTGTTGGCTTTTATTTGCCTGGCCCTTGTAAGTAGATCTGAGAACATTCTTTCTATGTCCTTCATAGAGTGGGCCTGGGAGGGTCTGACGTTGTAGAGAATTGTAGGCAAATAACAGGCTCCTGAAAAACTGAGTCAAATTGGAATCTCTGTAATTCAAAGAAGGAGAGTGATATCAGCATCATGGTGGAAGAAGACACCTCCTGTTTTTCTACTCCTGCACTAACAATGCTTTGGCATCCATCCATAGACAAAAGTGCCTTTGTGGGAGAAGTGGGATCCAGCACCATATGCCAAGGGACCCAGAGGGACTCTCACCCACCCATGCCTCTGGTAATAGGCAGACAGACCTCGGTCCCAGCTCCGGACCCTACAGTGACCTGTGAACCAGCTCAAGCTCCTTTCAGCTGCTGCATGGAAACCCCTGAAAACACTGTCTTAGATCATGACACACAGGAGAGGGCCTTTGTGGAAGTCCAGGTTTCAAGAAGAGAAGTCCCAGCCCTCTGTTGGAGCACAAAAATATGAGTGTGGATGGGCTGAAGAGTTTGGGGGCATTGGCAGATAGGTACTCTTAGAGGGCTTTAAAGGATGTGGATCCTGTAACTGCACTGAGCACTCCATCAAGAAGTCTCCCACGACTTGTGGGCTATGCCTCACGCATGGATCTCCCCAGCAGGCCCTTAGGCACCCCCAGTGCTCTGCGTGCCTCACATACACACGCCTCCACCCTAGGGCTTCTTCCCTGTGTATGCTCCCAACAGTGGTGGTTAGAGTGAATTTTGGAGGACAGCTAGTGAGCACGTGCCGAAACTTGGTCCAAATCTGCAGGCCAGAGAGAGACCACAAACTTGAGGTTTGTGGAATACAAAAGGGAGGCTGTCAGCGCCCAGCCTATTACATCACAGCATCAAGAGAATGCATACAAGCTGGAGAATTCTGCCATTAGTGAACAAATTAAAAATGCTGGGATTATACTGGTATAACACATTAAAATACAAATGTATTATTGAAACATATATTAAGTTTAAAAAAATGACATTTCAAATGTTGGAAAAATTAAGTTTGAGAAACCTTGTAGGTGGTCAGTAAACATCTGTCCCTCCCTCCCTCTCCAGAGCAGCCGTATGTATATGTATAGATACACACACACACATATATATACCCCTATAAGTTCTATATATAGAGAGAAACATGTGCGTGTGTCTCCACAAACGCTCATACATATATATAATGCATGTACCTATGTATATCATATACGTGTATGTATACATGATAGAATACTCACATGCATATGTGTATATCTCTACAATTTCACCTTCAATAAGGTAAATTTACGGTTTGTATTGACACTAAATAACTCTGCATTTTAACTTGTTAGGTCTGTTTCGGTTTGTTTTCCCCAAACTTTCTGGTTAGTCCTCTGGGCACTTCTCAATTGGATAACTGTTGTGTTTTTCATTCGTTGTTGTGCTTTCATTTTCTCTTTTTAATAAACATATTTGTTGAAATATGACATACAATCAGAATAGAGCACAAACCCAAGTGTAAAGATTGATAAGTTATCAAAAAGTGTACACATGTGTTAACACCACCCAGGCCAACAAACAGAACATGACCAGTTCTGTTTATAGTAGATTATACATGATATATATAATAGATATTAACCGCAGTTACCCAGATTATGATTTCTCCTTTTTCAGGAAGTAGCACACTGAATGGCAATGCTTAAAGCAAATTTGGTCATGTTGTGGCCTGCTTCAAATATGTAGCTGGATTTGGAAGGTTAATTTTTTTTACGAATACATGAGTTTAGTTCCAGAAAAAAAGAGGCTTGTAAATTTCCTTTCCTGTAATGACCTTGTAAGATTTTTGTAGCAAAGTTAAGCTATTCTCATAAAATGAATCAAAAAGGTTTTCCCATTTTTCCTGTTCTGTGGAAGAGCTAGAGTCAATGTGTATTATTTCTCTCCTGAATGTTTGGTGGAATTTGCCAGCAGCGGTGTTGGCCACGATGAAATGTGGGAATGTTTTAAACTATAGATTCAGTTTCTTCTTTAGATATGGGACTATTCAGATTTCTCATTTCTTCTTGAGACAGTTTTGGTAACTTTCATTTTCCTGGCAATTTGTGAATTTCATCTAAATGTTCAAATGTATTGACATGTTATTTATAATGACAGGTGTGTTGTCAGGGAAGGTCTGGTGTGAGTCTCCTGGGGGCAGAAGTCAAGCTCAACTCATGTGTCCCCGCAGCTTCAGGCACCTGGATGCTGGAGGGAGAGCTTGTTCCACATTGCAGGATGAGAGGCTGAATGCTTTTCTTTTCGCCCTCTGCTCTCCATTCACACCAGCTCAGGAGACCTTGTTCCTGGCCAAGTTGGTGTGCAGGCAATGCCCCATGTAAATTCTTCCAGGCCTGGTGGATATTTGGAATTTTTTTCTCAAATGTTCTCTTGAAACCACACGGCCACATTTGTATAATATTCTCTCTTTATTTTCTATTTGAGTCAGTTTTGGTAATCACATTTTCAATTTTTAAACTGTACAAGGCTGTGTCTCTTAGACTCCTAAGTGTTTTCAGTTTTAACTCCTTCAAACTTCTCCCAGATGTTCCTGCCTTACGGTGATTCCTTCTTCATGGGAGCTCTGAAGCTCTTCCTAGCTGCCTGGTTGTTGACAGTGGCAGATACACGAGTTTCATGGGGCAGAAGGTTAGGCAGTTTGATTGCCAGCCTTCTGCTGCACCATTCTCAACCCACAGATGCCGTGCTTCTCTGCTTGTCCCAGAGCCTTCAGTTATTACTCTTCCTCCCCAGGGCTACCTCCAATCTCATGTTGATATTATTGCTGTTCTCTGAAGCATTTGATGATGTGTTCAAATGAACAAGCATTTTGGATCCTGAACCAAAGAACCATTTACAAAACGCACTCTGAATGTGATCTGCTTTTCCATTCATTAAACTTTTCTCATAAACTTAATCACTTTTCTCCACGTGTGTGGAATTCACTAAGGATGTTTCAGAGCCCAGGTGATGTTACTTGATTTAGCTATAAATTCTAAGGCTTCAGGAGAGCTGTTACCACAGATGGAATGAGTTGGCTTGGCATTCTTCCTTAATTAAGTGATTACATTGGATTTGAAGATAATTGTGGTTTGAGTCTTTTCCCTAAGGAGCCCCATCCGTCTCAGCAGGTTTCAGTACAAGAACTATAAGTATGTTGTGGCCTTGGTTTTTGCCATTGAGGAAATCAACAGAAACCACCATTTTTTACCCAACATATCTTTGGGAGTTGATCTCTATAATGTCCTGCACAGTGAACAGAGGACACTGGAGAGTTCACTCACTTGGCTCTCAGGGCTGGGCAACGACATCCCAAATTATACCTGTAGGAGAGAGAGCAAGTCTCTAGCAGCCCTTACTGGAACAACATGTGCAATTTCTGCCCAGATTGGAACACTGCTGGAACTGTACAAATTTCCACAGGTTTGGCTGTGTGGGATGGGGAGACATGAAACCATGTCTACTTTGATGCCATTCTCAGGTGCCTGAAAAGGAAGAAAGGAGGAGACTGTGTTTATGCATCTCTCACAGGATGTAATCTCCAAGGACGAGTGCATAGAGTCTTAGTGAGGTATGCACATTTCCTTTATTTGGTATCCATAAACTCTATGATTTCATCCATGTCCATTGATAACAAGGTTCCAGGGACCATCTGCTCTTGGCTAGATTGGGTCCCAAGCCTGAGTCAACAAGCCATTTGCATGAACAACCTCTGCAGTGATGCAAATGAACTGCATCAGAGGAGGCGATGTCAGGTGTAAGGTGAAGGTGACAGACAGGGCCCATGCCACTCAGGGCTCAGACAAGAACAATCCAGCATCAATGCCTCCAAAGTGCAAGATAGGGAGGGACAGACTCACACACCCAGGGCCCAGGGCAGCCACAGAACATTCTGTGTGTGACCCATGCATGGCTGCACACCAATCATGAGTGCAGAAACACCACAAATCCATGAGTCCCTGCCTGGGGAATCAATAGTCATGCTGAATTTATAAGATTCCAAATCAGTAACTCAAGATCAATGCAGAAATAATGTTGCATTTTGATTTTCTAAAAATTGACCTCCTTTCCTTTTCCTCAGTTCTTTTAACCATGTTAATTCCGGAATCAATATGTTGTGATGATCCACTTCTGCACCCTCAACATTGGTTTCCTCCATTATTAATGCTGTTGTGAGAAATTCCTCCCTTTCCTCACCCTAAAGCTGAGGATACTAGCTGGAAGGAGCCCCTGTATTCCCCATCACCCCAAACATCTATGACTAAGACAAAGGTCACACTTACACACCTCTATGGCCCTGGAGCAAAGGGGATTTTAGGGCAGTGAAACCATAGTTCTATATGATTCTGTAATGGCGGATACATATTACTATGCATTTGTCAAAACCCGTAGAATGTACAACACAAAGAGTGACCCTAATTCCAACTATGGACTTTCATTAATTATAAGGTATCTGGACTGGTTCAGGAATTATAACAAATGTACCACACTAAAGTTAATAATTTGTAGTTAATAATGTTACAGTAATAATGTTATATAAGTTATATAGATTACTAATGAGATGTTAATAATAGGGAAACTATGTTGGGGGGGATTAGGGTATATATAGGAACTCTCTATAATTTCCACTTAATTTTTCTGTAAACCTAAAATGATAAACCTATAACTGTAAAACGTTATAAGAAATAAAATCTATTTTTTTAAACCATATTTTCCTATCTGGTAGACTCTAGCTGCATGTCACCATCGAGCATTTAAAATGGGGCTAGTCCAAATTGAGATGTGCTGTAAGTGTAAAATACACAATGGGTTTCAAAGCTTTTATATAAAAATGTGAATGTATAATACCTCAATGATAATTATATATTAACTACATGTTGAGATGATAATTCTTTGGAGATGTTGGGTTAAATAAAATATATTAAGATAAAAAAATGAAAGGCTTACATGGCTACTGACTTGGGAATTGCAAGATGCACAACAACACACACACACAAGACTCTGGCTGAGGCAGAGTCTTCTAGGTTTTGCAACCACCTCTTAAACTTATTGTCTCCCACACTCAAACCCACCTCTCCTGACTTGGAACAAGGCTATTGCTATGGGTTGAATTGTGTCTCCCAAAAGATATGCTGATGTTCTAATCCCTGGAAGCTGTGAATGTGACCTTATTTGGGAAGAGGGTCTTTGCAGATGTGATCAAGTTAAGATGAGGTCCTTAGTGTGGACTCTAATCCAATATGACTGGTTGGAGAGGAAACAGCATTTCATGACAGAGGCAGAGATTGGACTGTTGCAGCTGCAGCCAATGAACACCAATGATTAGCGGCCACCACCGCAAGCTGGGGGAGTCAAGGAAGCGCCTGCTGCTACTTTGATATCAGATTTCTAGGCCTCAGAACTGGGAGAGATTGAATTTCTTTTGTTTTAAGTCACCCACTTTGTGCTATTTTGTTACAGCAGCCCTGGAAAGTCATACAAGTATAAATGGCAGAGCTCATGTCACACAGGAAACATAAAACAGAGGCAGAAAAAGGGGGATTTATTCTCTTCCTTCCAGGTTGGAGTGGTTTCCAGAAAAACTGGTTGCTGTAGCAGAGGTCCCTGGTGTCACTGTGGTTTTTCTGGGGCCACAGGAGCTGGTGAAGATGTTGGGCTGTTTGAGGAGACAGAGATAGTGGTATGCGGAGCTCTAACTATTATGCTGGAAATTTTGGAGATATTTGTGATTCAAGAGTCCTTAACCGGGGAAAAGGCCGTCACAAGGTTATTGGAATCAGGTCCGACTTGCCCTTCCCCACTGTTGTCTGAGAAAAATGGGACCTTGTCCAATTCATGATGAACCAAAGAAGAACTTCCATGTAAGCTGAT